>NW_004524809.1:802547-818143 GCF_000260255.1 Octodon degus
AAAAAAAAAAAAAAAAAAAAAAAAGATATAAAAGCACAGATATCTAAAATAAGCAATTTAATAATGTGTGCTAAAATAAGGAATACCAAAAAAGTAAACCCTTTCAACTACCTACTTCTCACAGAAATGCAAATAAATCTGGAATGCTAATTCATTCCTTTAGAAACTAAAAAAAGGTAGTGTTAGTTATTCCATCTTCTTTTAGTGGATTTTTCCATGATTTGATCCTATAGACACACTTGTAGCACTGTGTAAGATCATTGTATGTGAATATACAAAAGGCAAGTTTTTAACTTATTTATGCAATGATTATTTTTCAAGCATTTATATGCCAAGCACTATACCAAGCTAACAGTGCACTTAATGTTTGACTAAGCTTTGCTACTTCTTGTATAAAAACACCTCTAAATCTAAACTGCAGATGTGAAATTTTCTCATCAGCAAAATACATTCATAAGATAGCTCAGTGGACTAAAGGGCTTGCTTTGGCAGAGCACAGAGGCAGGGATTCCATCCCCAGCATGCTGAGCCAGTCCCACCCCCGGGGCACCCTGAGATGGCAATTAAGACTGGGTGTGGTGGCGCATGCCTGTAATTCCAGTGCTTGGGAGGCTGAAAACAGGAGAATCACTACAAGTCCAATGTACAGGGAGACCCTGTACACCCCGTACAGCCTGTCCTAAATTAAATTCATAAATGATATCATTTTCTTTCTTATACTACTTAATGAGATGGACTTTTTTTAACTATCAGCTCAAGTTTTTTTAATTTTTACTTTCATTAGTATATTTTTTAAGTACATAATGATTATATTCACCACAGGGAGTTAGCACATGTACATAGCACAGTTTAATTCCTTTTACATCCTCTTCCCCCTCTTCTTTCCCCCATCTCTTGGTCCCCTTCCTATTTGCAAAAGAACTTTTTTCATAAATATTTTCAACTTATTTCAAAAATATCTTCTATTTTTCTCTTTAATTTATTTATCCTATGGGTTTCTCATCTAAGAGAAACAATGCAATATTTAAGCTTGTGTGACCAATTTATTTCACTTAACATGATGGTCTTAAAGTATACCCATTTTCTGGTGCTGGGAAAACTGGCTCTCCACTTGCCAAAAACTATAACTATACTGGGGTCTATCACTATGTACTAAGATAAAGTCAAAATGGATTGAAGACCTAAACATTAAAACAGAAACAGTAAATCTCCTGGAAGAGAAAGTAGGTAGAAATCTTAGACATAGGCAGACAGTTCATGAACAAAAAATCAAACTGCCCAGGAAATACTGCAAAGAATCAACAACTGGTATATCATCTTATTAAGAAGATTCTGCATGTCAAAAGAAATTACCAATAGAGTGAAAAGACAACCCACAAGTTGGGAAAAATTTGTAACCAACAATCACTCAGACAAAAGATTCTAAGTTATATAAAGAACATAGAAAAATTTGAGCCCCCAAATTTAAAGACCCAATCCAAAAATGGGTATGTGAGAATACACATTTCTCAGAGGAAGAAATACAAGTGGCAAATAAATACATGAACGAAATGTTCCACAGCACTGGCCATTTGAGAAATGTAAATTAAAACAACACTTAGATACCATCTCACCCAGAAAGAATGACTATCATAAAGAAATCAACTAATAACAAATGCTGGAGAGGCTTCGGGGAAAAGAGAACCCTACTCCACTGCTAGTGGGAATGTAGACTGGTAAAACCACTACGGAAATCAGTGTGAAGACTCTTGAAAAAGCTAGGACTGGAAATCCCATTCAATTCAACTATTCCCCTTCTGGGTATTTTCCCAAAAGAACTGAAAACATCATACCATAGTGATATGTGTGCATCCATGTTTGTAACAGCACAACTTGTGACAGCCAAATCTTGGAAATAACCAAAATGCTCATTGCTTGAGAAATGGATGAAAAAGATGCGGTATTTTTATACAATGAAGTACTACTCAGCTATAAAGAAAGACAACTGGAAGCCTTCATAGGTAAGTGGATGCAACTAGAGGCTATATGCTTAAGTGAAATAAATCAGATCCACATGTATCTGATTTATCATCTCCCTGGTGTAAGAATCTGAAAAAATAAATAAAATCTGAAAGGGGTGGCCAGATAGCGCAGTGGATTAAAGCAACTGCTTAGGCAGACACAGGGGCTGGCGTTTGATCCATGACATGCCGTACTGGCCCCTCCCCCAGGGTGCTCTGAGATAGCATGTGAGACTAAGATAGCGCAGTGGATTAAAGCAACTGCTTAGGCAGACACAGGGGCTGGCGTTTGATCCATGGCATGCCGTACTGGCCCCTCCCCCAGGGTGCTCTGAGATAGCATGTGAGACTAGGCATAGTTGCACACACCTGTAATCCCAGCACTTGGGAGGCTGAAAACAGGAGAATCACTACGAGTCTGATCTACATAGTGAGACCCTGTAGACCCTGTACTAAATACAAAAAAAATTTTTTTAAATATATAACACCTGAAAGGTATAATGGATAGAGTAAAATGTAAAAAACTGAATTTAAGAATTAAACAATGAAGATGAGAGAAAGGAGAAAAGAGGAAAAAAAGGAAGGAGGGAAAAACATGCAATATATATACATGATGGCTGAGATGACTGTACTAATAATTTGCATCAGGTTTTTGAAAATAGCAGTTAATGCTTAGAATTTTCACCTTGACTAACTTTGTATGGTGATATCTGCAATCTAAGCCACTACATTCAGGACAGCAATGTGTAATACAATACCCATGGTTGCATACCTCTCATCTTGGTCTTCTAAATGTGTAGCATTTCTAATGTCTTATCAATTATTATACTCCTCTTTAAACTAAATTAAAACAAAAAAGAAAAGGAAAAAATCAAGATCTCTTGAAAGCAAGTGTCAATATTCAATTATTTCCTCAATCTTGCATAACTATATCTGTTAATCTGAGCAACAGATTTGACAATAAAACCAGATAATATAATGACCATTGTTAATTAGCTATTCCTGTCTTGAAAATGCATAACATGTATTGTTGTATGTTACCCTGTTTCTATCTTTTTTCTGTTTGCTTTTGCTTCCTTTTTTACTCTTTAAAATAAAACAAAATTTTAAAAATATATACCCATTTTCCTATAAAGGACTCAAATTTACCCTTCTTTTTGGTTGAGTAGTACTCCATCATGTATAAATACTGTATTTTCTTTATCCATTCATCTGTTGATGAACATATTAAGTACTTCCAAGATTTAAGTATTATGAGGTGATGCTAACCCATGTATCACTACAGTATGATGTTTTTAACTCTTCAAGGAAGATACCTAGAAGGGGAATGCCTGGGTCAAATGAAATTTCTAGTTTTAGTTTCTCAAGGAAATCTATACTGATTTCCATAGTAGTTGTACTAGTATACAATCCAACCAACAATGCAGAAGGATTCTCTTTTCCTTACAACTTCACCTTATAACTTCATTTCTTTTTCCTTACAACTTCACATTTGTTATTATTTAATTTCTTGATCATAGCCATTCTTTCTTAAGGAAGATAGAATCTCAGTGTTATTTCAATTTGCATTTCTCTAATGGCCTGAGATTCTTTTTTTTCATGAATTTATTTATCATTTGTACTACTTCTTCTGAGAAGTATTTAATCATTTCAGTTGCCCTTTTTTGTTGGGTCTTTTATTTGGGGAGGGTTTAGTTTCTTTGAGTTCTTAAGTTCTTTTTTTACTTTAAATTTATGGTTACACTAAGAATAGCTAAGTGAAAAACAACCAAAGCAATGGTAAGTCACTGTATGTATGATTTTATAGTTCTTAAATACACAAGTTCTAAGACCTCACTTCATTCAAGCTATATGTTGCAAAAGATGTTATGGTAGGGGGTTCAGATATTTTAACAGGAAACAAACAAGGGTCACCATCATCTCAGGCACAAGAAGAGCTTAGGTTTTGCCAGATTTCTTAATTCTAGCCGACATCTTTCCCTGTGGTCTTTGTTTTTAGCTCATTGAGTTCCTTCTGTTTTATTTATTTATTTATTTATTTATTTATTTATTTAATGTATTTGGTACAGGGTCTCACTACACAATTTAGACTGGTAGTGATCCTTCTGTTTTCAGCTTCTAGCACTGGGATTACAGGTGTTCACCATCATGCCCAGTCTCAGTGTCTGGCTCAGTGCAGCATAGCATGTGGTGCCAAGGGATCAAACCCCGGTCTCTACACTTGCCTAAGCAGGTGCTTAGTCTGCTGAGCTATCTCGCTTGCCCTTCTTCTGCTCCTCTTAGCTTCTGCTTGAAAGCCTCATCTCCTCTTCCAGCTCCAGCCTGCTTCTTGGGCTGTTTCAAGGGCTTTCTTCTCATTGCCTTGGTGGCCGGACTTAGTGCCTGTTGCCCCTTTCTGACTCTTCTTTAGTCTTCAAATCCCCCCGTCTTCCACCAGTGCTGGGAATGGAACCAAGGGCTTCACCATTCAACTATCTTTGAACACATATCTTTAAAATTTTTAAGGGCGAACTTTTTTCTTTCATCACAATTGGAAGAACAAACACTTTAAAAACTTGTTTACAAGGCTCGATTTAAATCCATGGCTAAGTTTACAGTTATATGAATTTTCCTGGGAATGAATCCATCTTAATTATATCACTAGCATCAGGGTTGGTGCTTAATTTAAACTAACTTACTCTGCAGACTAGATTAAAGGGGAGACACTGTGACGAGATTGTCCATGTCTGAAAACCTGCAGAGAATAGTAAAATTAATCAGGAAAAGGTCAGAGAGGAAGCTATAATTTCATTTGCAACATTTCTCCTTCTATCAGTTCCATCCCATTGGCAAGAAGCTGGTTTAGATTTTCTTAACACCACTTCTTCCCCTGCCTTATCATCTAACATTGTTCTGTTTTCTAGGAGAAAGTAGACTTTGGTCAGTCTCACTACTCCAAACCATCTGTCACTACAAAGGCATTTGACATGTTGTCATCTTCTCATCCCTGGGTTATAAAATAACATTAGTTTTTTTCAGAAGCAGCATAATGGGAAGTTCAAGAGCTTAGCAATGACACAGATGTGGGTTCAAACACAGTTCTATGATTGGCAAGCAATGCGATAGGAGACAAGATAGTTAACCTTTCTTATCTTTGAAAAGTAGTAACATGTAGTGGGAATGTTGTGAAGATGTGAGGATCAACTAAAACAAATGAAACATTTTGCAATGTGTGGCATCTAGTAATTATTGATAAAAAGATGACTTGATGACACAGAGATAGCTCAGTGGTCTAAGTTCCTGCTTAGGCAAGTGCAAGGACCTATGTTCGATCCCTGGTACTGCATGCCGTGGCAATCCTTATTAAATAAAGGGGGAGAGAGAGAGAGAGAGAGAGAGAGAGAGAGAGAGAGAGAGACAGACAGACAGACAGACACAGACAGAGACAGACAGACACAGGGACAGGGACAGAAACAGAGACAGACAGAGACAGACAGACAGACAGACAGACAGACAGACAGACAGACAGACAGAGGTCTATGGCTGGATCCTGGTGCTGTGAGTGCCAGAAATGTGTATGATATCTTTCATATTAGCTTAAGATAACTAGATATGTTCTAACTTAGAAGTCACTTTTCTCCTAAACATTAAAAGCACCCCTTCTTCTGACCCAAACTGTGGGAATCTACTGGTTTTGCTGCCAGGTAGGACTGTACTTCTGTCAGTAATTTTCAGAAATTAATTCATACTCCCTGAAACCCTAGACTTATCTGCCTTTTTCTTCAGTCTCATGGTACCACTGGGACAAGGTTGTTTCAGAACAGACTGCTACTCTACCCTTCTGTACCTCAATATCCTCATCCATAAAAGGGGAGCTAATAAATTTATCTCCTTATAGAATTATAGTGAAAATTAAATATATTAATATACATTCCATACTATATATGACAGTGCCTGTCAAGTACTAAGAACTCAAGGAATGCAGGCTGTTCAGGGTACCAATTTGATACTTTTTAAAGACAAGGACTAACTCATTATTTTTAAAATCTCATGTGAGTCCTACTGTTTCAAATAGGCATTATTTCTAAATTACTTCCGTATAAATAATTTGTGAAAGTATTTATACGCTCCTAATGAGATTTTAGAAATGGAAAACACCTCTTGAAATCATGACCAAACACAGAAGAAATATTGTCTTAATGATTTGTAGTACATAATTTATTATCAGTAAATAATACCCATAAGATTTAATTTTTTTAATTTTAAGAAACTGCAAACTAGGTGTGATGACATAGTCTGTAATCCCACAGTAGATGAGCTCTACCCAAACACATATAGATCCCAGTCATTCAATGCCCTACCTCTACTTCTGAGCAGAAAACTGAAAATAATACACTGCTAAATACCACAAAATGAAGCACAGAGATCAAACCCATAAACAGGAAGAGAAGCAACTTGGAAAACAAACTTGGTAGGGTAATGAAGTTTTAAAGGCCATTGTTAATATACTCAGAAAGATGAGGACCTATGATAGAAAATGAGATGAATAAGGGAATCACTGGGGTTGGGGGGAGTCCTTGGAATCTAAAAATATAAATAAGAGGCGCTCAGAAATAAGCTCTCATATTTATGGTCAATTTATTATTTTCTTTTTAATTATTTATTTATTTCAGAACTGGGGATTGAACTCAGGCCCTTACACTTGCCAGGGAAGCACTCATTCTACCGAGCCATCTCCCTGGCCCTAGTCAATTTATTTTTGATAAATGTGCCAAGACAAATAAATGGAGAAAAAATGAGTATT
The DNA here is from genome assembly GCF_000260255.1 of Octodon degus. Classification (NCBI taxonomy): domain Eukaryota; kingdom Metazoa; phylum Chordata; class Mammalia; order Rodentia; family Octodontidae; genus Octodon; species Octodon degus. Next base: position 809,331 of record NW_004524809.1, read on the forward strand.
TTCAAGAAACAGTGCTGAAGGCCAGCTAGATAGTTCAGCAGACTAAAGCACCTGCTTAGCAAGGCACAGGGACTGGGGTTCGATCCCTGGCATGCTGTGCCAGCCCCACCCCCAGGGTGCATTGAGACTGCAATTGAGACTGCAACTGAGACTGCAATTGAGACTGGGCATGGTGGTGCGCACCTGTAATCCCAGCTCTTGGAAGGCTAAAAACAGGAGGATCACTATGAGTCCAATCTGTGTAGTAACTCTATAAACCCTGTGCTAAATACATTTTTAAAAAAGAAAAAAAAAGTGCTTAGATGACAACATATAATAAAACAATGGATTTAAACCATAACTGTGTACTAAATCCAGAAATTGACTCAACATGAACCAAAGACCTAAGGCAAATCTATAAAATTCATTTTTTAAATTGTTTTTCTGGTACCAGGAATTGAACTCAGGACCTTTCACTTGCCAGACAAGTGTGCTGGCTAACTCCCTGGCTGTAAAATTCTTAAAAAGAAAATAGAGCTCTAAATCCTGCAACCTGGTGATGCAGTGCCTGCAGCTCTGTAGTCTTGCGTGTGGCCCCTCTTTGGGCTTGGTTTACAACTTGCTCAGTCAAACAGGGTCAGATTAGGCCATAAAGGAGAATGGCAGCAGTAGGCAGCCTATTTAGCTTGCTACTGCACAACATTGTGAAGGCAGCTGCATCCAGACCCTGCTGCCTGCACAACTCCAAAAGCTGGGCAGACAGCAGCAGGGCTGCACTCATTTACCTGCACCGCCAGGTCTACACATATCTCTACCCAGTGCTGCTTGTCAAGCAAGATGGCTCCACCATTCACAACTGCTACGGGGAGCCAAGGCACATGCTGGCAATGCCCCTTGACCTGGACACCCTGTCCCCTGAGGAGCGCTGGGCCAGGCTCCCAAAAGGAGAGGCCCAGCTCCAACACAAGAAAGAGGAGGGGCTAGAGCTCATTGATGACTTTGGTTTTGTTGCCACACTATTTTATATTTATTTATTTATTTATTTATTTATTTATTTTGTGGTACCAGGAATTGAACTCAGAACCCTGCACTTGCCAGGCAAGCACTTATTCTACTGAGCTATCTCCCCAGCCCACAAGTTGCCATACTAAACTTGACATTTAGGGTGGATTCTTTCATTTCTGATGCCAAGCAATACAGACAGTTTTGGGCCAGGACCAAGAAGCAACTGTGGCTTGAAGTTGCTTTAGGGACATTGTGCAGACAGAGGGATATCTCCTGTAAATGATACATTCCTGCTGTCAATAAATAAATAAATAAAATCCTGCAAGCTTTAATTAATACATCTGGCCTCAAAACTATAATTAAAAAAGAAAAAATATATTGAATTTCATCAAAATTGAATTCTTTTGTGCTTCAAAAGACATTACTAGTCCAGGGTAGTAGCTCAACAATAGCATATGTGAAGCCCTGGGTTAGAAAAGAAGAGGCCTGGAAGTTTAGCTCAGGGTAGAACACTTGTCTACCATGTGCAGGACATTGGTCTGGATGCCTAGCACTGCAAACAAAACAAAACACTACCAATAAAATTGAAATTCAACTCATAGAATGGCAAAAATAAATTGCAAATCATGTATCTGATTAGAAGTTGTGTTGAGAATACATAAGATAACCCAATAATAAAAGACTAATAATCCAATCAAAATGGTCAAAAGATTTGAATAGATGTTTCTTTAAAGAATATATATATACATATAACACACACACACACATGACACACCAATAATACATTATTAACTAGCAGGGGAATACAAGTAAGAGCTATGGTATAAATTCACACCCACCAGAATTAATGTAACAAAAGACAGCAAGTAACAAGTGGTAAGGAGTTAAAGAAATTGGAACTCTATCAAGACTGCTGGTGGAAACATAAAATGATGTCCTGGGAAAAAATCTGACCATTCCTCAGAGGTTAAACATAGAATTACCACATAAATTAGCAATTCCACCCCTAGACATATCAAAGATAATTTAAAACACATGTTCACATGATGTGTATGCAAATGTTCACAGTACCATTTACACAACAGCCAAAAAGGTCAAGCCCAGATGTCCACCAGCTAAATAAATAACAAATGGATAAATAAAATGTGGCAATGCTCATATAATAGAATGTCATTAAGCAAATACATGTAATGAATTAGTAGTACATACTATAACATAGGTGAGCTTTGAAAATATGCTAAGTGTAAGAAATGGATCACAGGGGACCACATACAGTATAGTTTCTTAATAAAACATGTTCATAGCGCTCTATAAAGAGAGAAAGCACATTAGTGATTGCTTAGGGCCTCAAAGGTAGGGGAAATGGAGGTATGAGTGTTAATGGCATTATTTTGAGGTGGTGAAAATGTTAATTGGTATAAATATACTAAACTCCATTGGATTATACACTTTAAATAGGAAAAGTTCTTGGAGCCAGTGAGATAGCTCAGTAGAATAAATGCTTGCCTGGCAAGTGCAAGGTCCTGGGTTCAATCCCTGGTACCACGGGGGCAGGGGGAGGAAATGTTCTTAAAGAGAAAAAGAATTATACCACAAAAGAAAAACAGAGTAGAAAGGTTGGGGGGAAAGTTAAGAAGGTCTTCTTTAAAATGTATTTTTAAAACCCAGAGATGAGAATTTTCAAAAAGTAAGATTAATTCATACGGTTCAACCTTCAAATAATACTTTCTTTTGGAAAGAAGTGAAAAATATGGATTGGAAATCAACAATGAAAAATGAAAGAAAAATCCCAGAATCAGAAGGCTGTTTTCCAGATTGAAAGGAGTCCAGGATGCCAAGCATGACAGATGAAAATAGACTCTAATCAAGATTCATCATTATAAATTTCATAAGAGCAAGCCAAAGAGAAATTTCTAAATGCTTTCCGGGAACAGAGTCGGGAAAGATCCCATTCACAAGGTCAGGTATCCAAAGGGCTTCACACTTCCCAGAAGCAATATTAAAAGCCAGGATACAACTAAGCAATGTCTTCAACATCCTAAGGAAAAATGACTTCAATCTAAAATTCTAAAGCCAGCAAATCATCGATTAAGTTCAAGGGCAGTATAAAAATATTTTCAGACATAAAAGCCAGACTTTAAATATACCTAGGAAATGAGATATCAGATGGTAGGTACATACCTGCTATAAGGGGAGTCTGAACCTTGTAATATGCATATGGAATGATTCAGTAGAGAAAGGGAAATAGATACTATTTGGACTATGCCCTCCATCAGCTCTGTGACACTTCATTTATAGCAGCATAAATAAGGAGCCAAGTAGATACCCACCAAATCTCTGACAATCCTCTGAACACCATCAGCAAACCCTTAGATTGTATCTGTAGCTTCATATAAACTTCACTGCTCTAAAGTTGTGAAGACTATGAAATGAGTCTATCTGTGAAGCTAATGCTGACAGTGCTTGAACTAAGAAGCAATCACTGTGAAGTACTGTCTGGGAGAAAATATTGTATTGATTCTCTCACTGCCGCAGGCAAGGCATGAGTATGGCTGTGGTGTTCATACAGCACACCAGGAGCTCCAAGCACAGCTCAGAAACTTTACCTAATACTCCAGCTATCCAAGCTCTCAAACATTAGTTGTAAAAAAGGACTTCTGCAATCAATAATGTTGAAATTAGATTTTAAAACAGAAACCCAAAAACAAACCCCAGATGCAGAATTGGAACTAGAACTCAGAACTCCAAATGCAATGTTCTTACATTCCACCTAGGTTCACTTGATGACAATTATAAGCCCTTTTAACATGTGCCACTGTCCCATGAATACCTGACATGCTATAATACTGTATCCATCTATACACAGAGGTTACACTAACTTAGCTGATCAAAGGACCAAATAAAACACTAATGATTTTGGCACAAGTGGAGTCATTTTTGCCAAGGCCCTATAGGAAGCACCAGGAAATGTTCCTGCAACATAGTAAAGTCTGCACCTCTCAGTGCTATGTGAAGTAAATGTATCTTCTCATCTTTTAGTAAAAATAGCAGTCTGATCTTAACTTTAAAATCTCAATAGCTAAATTGAATGGGATTTCCAGTCCTAGTTTTTTAAGGAGTCTCCATACTGATTTCCATAATGGTTGCACCAATCTACATTCCTACCAACAGTGGAGTAGGATTCCTTTTTCCCCACAGCCTCTCCAACATTTGTTGTTGGTTGATTTCTTTATGATAGCCATTCTTTCTGGGGAGAGATGGTATCTCTGTTGCTTTAATTTGCATTTCACAGATGGCTAGTGATGTGGAGCATTTTTTTCATATATTTATTAGCTTCTATAATTTCGTCCTCTGAGAAGTGTGCTTTTATCTTGGATACCCATTTCTGGATTGGGTCTTTAAATTTTGAGGCCCTAATGTTTTTTAGTTCTTTAGTTTTTTATAAAAAATAAATAAATAGCAATGACTCTACATACAGAAACAAGAAACTGAAAATTGTTAAAAATTAAAGTCAGATATGGTGGCACATGCCTGTAATCCTGACATTTTGAGAGGCTGAGGCAGGATTACAAATTTGAATCCAGGGCCCGGAGAGATAGCTCAGTAGAATGAGCGCTTGCGTGACAAGCATAACGGCCTGAGTTCAATCCCTGGTTCTGAAAAAAAAAAAAAAAAAAAAACTGAATCCAGCCTGGGCAGCAATTTACCAAGACTCTATCTCAAAATTTTAAATACAGGGTTGGAGGTGTAGCTTAGTACAAAGGCCCTGAGTTCAACTTTTAAAAAAAATTATTAAGATCCTAACAGGTATTCAGCTCTGTATGAAATGCTCAGCAGGATATGAGAATATGAGCAATTTCTGCTTTCTGAGAACTTTCAAATAGCAGGATGAGACTGGCAAATTCATTTACTTTATTTCAGAAAAAAGCCCTAGAAATTATATAATTCTTTGTTTTTGCATCGAGGCTAGGAAAAGTTAACAGTCCAATAGTGACCAACTCACACTAGAATGCAAGCCAGAGTGTTCCTGATTACTCTTCTTGTGCCACCAGTGCCCCCAGCTATAACTACACATCTGTGAGTACCGTAATTTTAATGTTTCAATCCTTTTACAAAGAAAAATTAAAGCACTGTCCAGCACATATACTAGAAAAATAAATAAATAAATGGTGCTAAGGCAAGGAAAATAACAGCAGCAGAAAATAATGAAGCCAAGAGTAACAATAATATAACAATAAGATCCAATATACAGTTGCTAGTGATGAACAATAAATTTGTTATCCAATTTCCATACATCAAAGCAATATGACAATTAGAATTATCACATCATTAATTGAAGACAGACAAGTTGGTTGGGAGCCTCATAATAAGAATTGTGAAGAATTACTCCCAGCGTCCCAGAGTCTCACAAAAAAGAAATATATCACACATGTAACATGTAGATATTCCATATAATATTTGAATAAGATCCTATTTGAAGAATCAATGCAGAGATGCCAAGTATATTTATCAGAGCGGTTCAGTAAAAAGACATAATACAGACTTGAAAGAAAGAAAGGTTTCATAGAAGACTTATCACTAAAGATGGAAGGAATTTCAGAAAGAGAGAAAAGGTCTGCCTATCAGAGTTGAAATAAGGAATAATCTCTTACACTACTGAATGACATGAATTTCTGTTTCTTTTACCCAACTAAAGTTTGCATCTGTCTTTTCTCGTGGGGAGGAGAAAATGTGGAACAGACTCTAACAAAGCTTGCGAAGAGATTCTTGAACAGAACTGCACTACATTCTGAATAAAACTGCCACACCACCCTCTGTGATGTTGGGGCTTCAGCCCATTTATTTTCACATCCACATGCTATAAATAGCCTGACAGAAGTATAAATGTTAGGCAAGGGGGAAATTATTTGGGCTGAAAAACTCAGTAGCTATGTAAGTATAACATTCAATTTATATAACATGCAGCCAACTTTTCTACCAATACCTCCATGAGTTGGTGAATATATTCAGTTCATACCTTGCAGTTTCATAGTTTGATTAGATTTTTCCCCTGTCTATTTTTCTAAAAAACCAGTTACCATTATCCCCATTTTTATATATGATCTTTTGTTTATTTTTACTCCTAATATTGAAACAGATGCTTTTTATTCTTTAAAACTAAAGTTTAGTTTTTAGGAATTTTATATTTACAGAAAAATTGCAAAGAAAGCAGTTTGCATAATCTTCAAAGCCAGTTTCCCTAACAATATCTTATTGTATTATAGTACGTTTGTTATAATTAATGAACTGATATTGTTAACTAAAGTACATCTTTTTCAGGTTACCATAGTTTTTCTTATCTTTACTGAAATATAAGTCACATACAATAAAGCTCATGCTTTTGAAGTGTCTAATTCAGTGGGTTTATCTAATTCTAGAACACTTTTGTTACCCCAAACAGAAACCGTATGTTTGCACTCATTTTCTAAATACTCCCATTCCCACCTCCAGCCCCACGCAACCACTTACATGCCTTCTGCCTCTACAGAGTTGCTCTCCAGAGTTGCCTTGTACATACTTTGCATAAATGAAATCCTACAATGTATATGTGATCTCTTGTTACTGGCTTCATTCATTTAGCATACGTTTTCAAGGCTCATCCCTGTTGTGACAAATACCAGTACTGCATTGCATTTTATTGACAAGTGACATTTTATTTATCTATTTATCAGCTAATGGGCATTCATGTTATTTCCACAACATGGAAACATGTTGGCTATAGGAATAATTTTTTTTGAATATTTGCGTGAAAGTTTTATGTGTTTTAAGTTCTCTTGGGCACACCTAGGAATAGAATTGTTGGTTTACATAACAACTGTATACATAACTTTTTGAGGAACTCCAAAGCTGTTTCTCAAAATGTATCATTTTACATTCCCAAATGTGGTGTAAAAGTGTTCTACATCCTTATTAATGCTTGTTATTGTCTTTTTAATTATAGTTGTTGTAATGGACATAAAGTTGTGTCTCCCTGGGGCTTTGGTTTTCATTTCTCTCATGATTAATGCAGTTAATGCCTCTTTTCATGTTCTACTGACCACTTTAACATGATCTTTGAGGAAATGTTTATTCAAATCCTCTGTCTTTAAAAAAGAAAATTTTGTTTTTGTATTGTTGAGCTGTAAGTTTTTTATATATTTTGGAAACAAGACCATTCTCAGCTATTTTTCTCAATTAGTGAACTCTGCTGAGGATACCATTTCAAGCACAAGTTTTTAATTTTGTTTTTAAGACTTTTTGTTTATATAATCTTAACAGTTTAATAAGTATTGGAGAAATATTTGGTAGAATGTCCCTCTTATGAGCTTTACTTAATATTTTTCTTAATATTAGACTAAAGCTACACCTTTAGGGGAGAAAATAGAAAAGTGACTAACACAGAAAACTGGTACCTAGAACAGGGCGACTGCTGTGACTGTGCCTGACCATGTGGTGCAGAAGCCATTGGAACTTGTTTATGGAAGTGGGTTTGTAAATGTTTGGAGAATGGGGCTACAAAAGCTCTACACTGATACCAGCAGAGCTTGATGGGTGAATCTGGTTGGTGCTCAGAGGTTCAGAATGCTCATAGGAATGCAGATAATAAAAGCCAGATTCAGCAGTTTTCAGTTGGGAATAAGGACTCCATTGCAGATGAACAAGAGGTTATGTGTGTTATACTCTGGAAAAAAAAATTGTCTATGTTTTTCCCATATCCCGAGACTGAGATTAAGGGAAGTAGACTAATTAACTGGACAGTGGAAACTTCAAGGCAACCCAACATTCAGGCTGTAGGATGGGTAATACTGGCTGCTTTCAACCAGACCTACAGTGAGAATCAGCAGAAAATAAGAAAGCTGAATAACTTGAAAGATTTGAAGTTTCACCAGAAAGGAAGTACTTGCAAAATTGGGGCTCAAAAGAAGATGGTTGTTGATAATATTGGCATTAAAAAGAAGTCAATACTTTGCATCAGGACAAAGGCATCTCAAGACTCGGCCAGGCCCTACCCACTGTAGGCACAAAGGTGTGAAAGGGTAAACTTTTCTTGAAAAGAGAGCCCCTGGCCCTGCTGCTGGAGAAGAGCTACCTGAGAAATTCATTTCACAGTGCTCAGCCACTTAGGCACACAGTAGCCACTGTGGCCATGGTCCAAGAGGACCTGGCTACTACTTGAGCAGGTAGCAGTCCTCAGTATCACCCACATGGTGCTGGTTTTATAGGTATGCTGAATATAAAAGTTGTAGGGTCATGGAGGCTTCCACTCTGATTTCAGAAGAAGGCCTAGCTGGCCAGCCAGTGTGTCCAAGAGGGCAGTGAGCAAAGATGCGAGAATAAGGCTCAACGTTGCAATGGAAACCCCAGGAAGTTGTACATGCCTGCGAAACACCTGCTAAAAAAAACCCACAGGCAGTGAGCAAAGGTAGCCTAAATGACAGTTCATGTGGGCAGCAATTGGTAAAGCCATAGGGGTTGAGCTACCAAAGCCCTTTGGAGTTCACATGTCTTCCCAATATGCCCAAGTTTCTCTTTTCCTCCAGCTTTCTATATTGTACTCTTTGGAAGTAAGTCACTATGCATAGCTCACACTTTGAGTTATATTGTGTTTCCTTGATAAAGGGTCTATGGCAATATTCTGCACGAGAGGTTTTTTTTTTTCTCTTCTCTCATTTGATTAATCATTTGTTCAGATTAGTATGGATCTATGAATATTTATTATATATTTTACACTATTTAATCCAATGCTATCTTTTTGCTCAAATTGTTCCAGCTTTAGCCACTAAGAGTTCTCTCAATTAACTGCGGCCCTT
>NW_004524809.1:818243-821222 GCF_000260255.1 Octodon degus
TATATATATATATGTTTCTGAATGCAATCATCTGTGCCTATATGGAGCTGATCATGAGTTTATACTAGTGTCACCCACTCTAATCCATTACTATGTAGATTATTCTAGGTTCTTTCTAGTGCTTATTTTCAACTCCCATTCCCACAGTGAGAGATGTAGCTCCCACTATTTACCATCCATTTACTTTATTTCAATATTCATAATCAACACTGTTGTACTGATTGGGCAAATATTTACCCGAAGTAGTATCCAAATTTTTAGTCCACATCTCCAGGAGATACAAATGGCCAATTAGGGTACAGGATTTAAATACATTCCTTTTGTCTTCAGAAGGCTTTACTGGGTCAGGGCTAGTGGTATATTGGTGAGCAGAGCTGCCTTCCAGAACACTCCAACATCTATAGTCAATGAAGTCAGCACATTTTTCCATTACTTATTTTGCTGAGCGTACTTTTATATTTGTTTTTTTGTCATATTCTTTTTTTTTTTCACATTCTGCAGTCCATTCTGGGATCATCTGACTTCCTAAATAATTCTTTTAACTTGCAAACCTCATGGTTCATTCTTTGTGTCATTGAATTCCATTGGTTATGACAAATGCATTGTGTCACATATCTACAACTCAGTATCATATAGAATAATATTACCACCCTAAGAAATCCCTGTACTTCACCTTATTAAAATCCTCCTCTCCTCACTTCCTCTGGCAAACATGAATCTTTTTTTACTGTTACTATAGTTTTGCCTTTTCCAAAATGTCACATAAGTAGACTCATACAGTGTATAGCTTTTTCAAGTTGGCTTCTCTACCTTAACAATATGCATTTAAAATTCATTCATACCTTATTGTGGCTTCTTAGTTCATTTACTTTTATCACTGAATAGCATTCCATTTAGAAATGTTCCCTGGTCTGTTTACCCATTCACCTATTAAGAGACATTTGGTTGCTTCTCCTTTTTGTTGATTATGAATGGTTATATAAACACATGCAGGATTTTGTCTGGGCATATGCTTTCAAATCATTTGGGTAAATACCTAGGCGTATGAATGCTGAATCATATGGTAAGATTATGTTTAGCTTTGCACAAAGCTGCCAAACTGTCTTCCAAAATCTACACATCTTATTGAGTTTTAGAATTCTTTGTATATTTGGATATAATTCCTTTGCAAATATTTTCTCCCAATCTGTGGTTTTTCTTTTACTCCTCTCAACAGAGCCTTTCACAGAGCAAAAAATAATACATTGTAATACATTCCAATTTATCATTTCTTTTCATGATTTGTACTAGTAATGCTGTTTATAAAAAATCATTGACAAAACTAAAGTCACCTATATTTCCTCCTGTATTTCTAGAAAAGGTTTATAGTTTTGCATTTAAAGTTCAATTCATGGTCCATTTTTAGTTAATTTTTGTCCAAGATGTAGAGTTGGTGTCTGTGTTCGCTATCTTGCTTATGTATATGTATTTCTTGAAAAGACTATTGTTTTTCCTTTTAATAGTCTCTGATCCTTTGCCAAAGATCACATGACTATAGGTCTATTTCCAGTCTTTCTATCTGTTCCACCGATCTATTTGTCTATTCCTTCACTAGTACCACATTGTTTTGATTACTATACTGCATAGGAAGCCTTGTAATCAAGTTGTGTGAGTACTTCAACTTTTTCTTCTTCAACAAGAAGACTATTCTAGGTCTTCTGCCTTTCCATATAAACTATTTAGAATTAGCTTCTTGAGCTCCAAAAAACAATGGCTTGCTAGGATTTTTAATGGCATTCTACTGAAGCTATAGATCAAGTTGGAAAGAAATGACATCTTAAAGGCTCAAATCAACAACTTCTGTGGATAACCCACTACTATTGTGGACTGCTGGACTGTGTTGGATTGTTTTGCTGAATTCATGCACCTATAGTATTTAGATGCCAATGGAATACCCATTTCTGACAGGAGTAAACAAAAAAGGGGATACAAAGGAAGGACCATTTCGTATCTACATATGCAGAATAGTTAGGATAGATATACAGCTACTTTTGCTTAATTCAATGAGAAGAAAGATTTGTACTAACAGTGACTGGACAGGATATCCTGTCTGCATCTTGTACTATGGATAACCACTATGAAGATAACAATGTACAATTGATTGATTATTGAAATATCTTATTAATCAGTTCTGAAACTGTCTTATTGCTACTTGTTTCTCAATAAAATAAAATAATGTTCAATCTTCTAATCCAGGAATAAAGAACTTCGCTTCTATTTAGGTCTTTATTTATGAGAGTCTTACTTTCTAAAATACTGATCTGCCACATTGTTTAGAGTCATAGCTAAGCATGTCTTTTTCTTGTTTTTGTCATACTAATGTAAAAAGTGATTTTTAAGATTTCTAACTATTCATTGCTAGTATGTAAGAAAACAACTGACTTTAGTGTATTAACCTTGTACCCTGTATCCTTGTTCAACTTGTTTATTAATTCCAGTTTTTTCATCTAGTAACATGTCAAGTACGAATGGTAAGGAAGAACATCTTTGCCATATTCACAACATTAGGAGTAAAGCTTACTTTCTCACCATGTAATACAGTGTTAGCTGCAAGATTTTTGTAAGATATTTTCCAATGATGAAATATATTTGTTTGCTGAGAGTGTTATCATATATGCATGTTTCACTTGGTAAGGGATTTTTCAACACCAATTTCTGGCCTTCAAAGATCACCAAGTATTTTTCCTGTTTCTTTACCTTTGAATATTCTAACTATACATGTTATACCTGCAGAAAATGCCACACAAATTATGAATGTTCTCTTCTTTAAAGATTTTTCCTTGTTCAAAAAGAAGGGGGTGATAAATGAAAGCAAGAAACAGGAAAAGGAATGTTGTGGAACTGTCCTGCTTCAAGGTTGTATATGGTTAGATTTTTGGACTTATGTGTAAACATAAGAATTATATAATTCTTTACGATTATTTTTTAAAATATATTCTA
>NW_004524809.1:822477-826961 GCF_000260255.1 Octodon degus
TGTATGCAATGTGTTAATTATTGAAACTGTACTACCAATTTGATTTGAAATTGTCTCATTGCTATTTGTTTATCAATAAAATTATGGAAAAAAAAAAAAGAAGAAGAAGAAGTAAAGCCATGCTGTTATGTTGAGCTGTAGGGGGCGCAGGTCAACAATTTCTGACATTGCTAGTGAAGGGGAAGACCCAATACTACTATGGACTACTGGACTCTCAGAATATTTTGCTGAGTTAACACACCTATAATATTCAAATAATGGAACTTAACCAAAAAAGGGGATACAGGTGAATGTCCATTTTGTATCTGTGTATTCAAAATGGTTAGGATAGATATATAGCTACATTCTCTTAATGAATAGAGGGATTTGATCTAATAGTGTTTGTAAATAAGATGTCATGTCCGCATCTTGTACAGCAATTAACCACTAGGAAGAATGTATGCAATGTGTTAGTTATTGAAACTGTCCTACCTATTTGGTTTGAAGCTGTCTCATTGCTATTTGTTTCTCAATAAAATTATGGAAAAAAAATAAAGATTTTTCCTCTTTGCAGTTCTGAGAAGTCTCTATTGATATATCTTCAAGCTTACTGATTCTTTTCTGAGTTAGGTCCAGTCTATTAATAGCCTACCTGAAATTATTTTTTCTGTTACAGCATTTTTACTCCTAGCATTTCCTTTTTTATTATTTCCTATAGTTTCTATCCCTCCATTTATATTATCCATCCATTTCTTATGTTACCTACTATATCTACTTTTCCACTAGGATGTTTAGCATAAAGATCAGTAGTTTATAATTTTTTAAAATCTATGTCATATCTGAATCTGATACTGATCATTGCTTGAGAGACACTGCAAACTTTTTAGCACAAGTTATAATTTTTTGTTATAAGCCAGATATGATGTGTTGGGAACAAAAACTGGAGTAAATAGGCCTTCAGTGTGAAGTTCTATGTTAATTGGTTTAGAGGTTTGACTGTGTTGAATATCTGTTGTTACTATGAGTGCCAACTGCTTCAGATTCTTCTAGTACCCTTGTTTGCATCTCCCAGGGGTCTTTGAGCTTCCCTGAGAACTCCTGCTTAGGTCTAGTCTCTGTTATAATGTTTTTGGCTATAACTCAGCAATCTACTAGAGAACTGTTGTTATTGTAGTAAAATGTGAGAGAAAGGAATCATTCCATAATCTTACAATTAAATCTCAGAACCTTCAGCTTCACAAGAATTTTTGTCCTCTTTTTTCCCCCTTAAGATAGTAAAACTAGAGAGTGCTGGAGTCAGAGAAATGCTCTTACTTAGGTGGGAAGAGGCTCTGATAAATGCTTTCCTCTGGAGAGTAGGTCTTTGTTAGGGAGAAGGCTCTGGGTATACTGTACAATAGTAACTCTCCCCTCTTTCTCCCAGAGTCAGAGATCTTTCTTGACTCTTCTCAGTGAGAACCCAGTGAGTTTGCAAGATAAAATTTATGAAAGCATAAAGTTGCTTTGAAGACAGCAGCATCCAGGAGTTTTGCACTCTCACATTTCTCCACACTCAGCTTCTAATAAGTCAATAAAACTACTACTTAAGAATTTCATGGGGGCTGAGGAGATAGCTCAGTGGAATAACTGCTTGTCTAGCAAGTACAAGGTCCTGAGTTTGAGCCCTAATACCAGGGCGGGGGGAGGAATTTCTACCAACTTATAACTCTAGCACTTCTTTTCTGAGTAAACAGATCTCTGCTGTGAATTTCTGGATTTGTCTTTCCATATTTCAGTGTATCAGTTCAACCTGCAATCTCAGGTCTCTGCTGGTTCTAAGAAAAAATAATGATTTTGATTTTGTTCAGCTGTTTTCTTGTGTAAGGATGGGAGTAATGAATTCCAAGCTTTTATATGTTGGAACTGATGCTACATTTGCTGCTTACATTTCCATTCTAGGTTTAATCAGTCTTCTCTTAATCACTTTGTCGATGTATCACTTGGGAAGCATATAATCAAGGAGGTGGATTTAGGTACAACTCAGCAATGGTATCCAGTTCATAGAGAAATACTAAGGTTTTCTCGTCCAAATTGGTGGGAATATCGGGCTTGAATGTTATTGCTAGGGGATGATTTTGTAATGTGAAAAAGTAGTTGGAACCAGCATAGAACTTGGAAAAAGGACTCTTAGGAGATTAGGGAGACAAGAGCTCCTTTAAATGCCATTCCTAGCACTGACAGGAGACTCCAGAATCTTTCGAGGTCAGAAAGCACAAGGCATCTAATACATCTACAACACTTATGTTTCTCCTGGATTTTTTTTTCTTAGCCTGGTCCCCCTATTCCAGTCCTATCTCCATACTCTCCTTATTCACTGGGTCCACTTTAACATGCTAGTGCCTGTTATTAGAAATGCTGGAAATAACAGAGGCATATTTTCCAGCACTGAAAGGAACAGTTTACTCAGAGATGGAATAATAATTTGTCAAGAAAAGAAGTAAATTACTATTATCTTACATCACACAGATGTAGGAAAGGTAATGACTGGAATAACTGACATTTACTCTGAAAAAAAGTTCTGATTCTTGTTTTAGTCATATGTGCACACAGCATAACAGCATATCTTAATTTAATGTATTTGACAATGTAACTGAGAATAATTTAGAAATCATTATGATCATTAAAGGTAACATTAATTTGTGTAAAAATGTATCTATGCTAAATTGTCAAGATCTGTAATGAACATCAGAAAACATTTAATAATCTACCAAATCAACTTACAAATAGTCCTGATATTCATGATGTTCATATATGACAATAAATGAAAAATACAAATGTTAAAAAGGATAGGATTCAAATTCTAAACATGTGTATGTTTTTTGAAATGTGAAGATTCTGAATGAAAAGTATGAAATAAACTATGAACCAAACTCAATTTACCTCCTTAAGTATTTTCACTGTGTTTTTTATAAGCTCTTCCTCGATCATTGCATAGTAATAGTAAAATAACATGCCAAAGGAGTGGAAAAACAGAGTATAACCTATAAAATATTTCTAAAGTAAACCTTGGTGGTTTGGATACAGGTAGTCAGAGAACCATTTTAAAATACTATACTCTAAAATGACCAAAATAAAGAACATGCTTTAAATCAAACTATATAATTAATTTTTAGTTTTAAGAAGTGACACCTTTTAAACTATAAACCCAACTCAATTTACCTCATTAAGTATTTTCACTGTTTTTCATAAAATCCTCCTTGATTTGGGCTGGAGAGATGGCTCAGTGGTCTAAAGCACCTACTGAAACAAGCTTGGCAAAGCACAGGGACCACGGTTCGATCCCCAGCACCACATGCCAGCCAGCCCCGCCCCCTGGTGGGCTGAGCTGGCCACACACACACACACAATAAATAAATGTAATAAATAAAAATAAATATTAAAAAAAAAATCCTCCTTGATTATTGCATAGCAATAGTAAAATAATGTCCCAAAGGAGTGGAAAAGCAGAAAACCAAGGACAGTAGAAGTCAGTATTCTGTAAATTAAAAGTACAAAGTTATCAAAGTGGATAAGATAATAAGAGAAATAAATGGACATCGAAATTAAAACTACTAAATATAAAACCAATTGCTAAATGATGCTGTAACCAAAGAAAAAGCAGTATGAATTTTAGTCTACCTACAGATATATCTAATCTACATTTTACACCATGTTCAGGGCTAAAGTCATACCACAAAAAAGGATAAAAAGTAAAATCTCTTCCCATACCCTATATATGGCTGTTGTTTGAGATTATTCTGGTATTGCTTAACCACTAATTTATATTTCAAAGTCATTTAAACTTTTCTCTGTGTTGCAATATAATAATTATTTCCCTAAAAACATGAGATTTAAAGACATCACTAGCTACGAATGGTGGTGCACACCTGTAATCCCACACAATAGGAGTGAAGACAAGAGGACACAAGTTCAAGCCCAGGCTGAGCAGTGTAATAACTTAGTGAGACCTTGCCTTAAAAATAAATAAATTTTAAAATGGCCTGGAGATAGGGCACAATGCAAATGCTCTGAGTTCAATCACCAGTACTGCAAAACTAAGTAAGTTTTTAAAGATGTCACTATATTTTCACATTTGATGTTGTCTCCTTAGAACTATTGTCTTTTTTCCACCAAATAAGTGATAATCTTTTCTACAAAAGATCAGCTGGAGGTAAGAATCTAATATATTGGCGTCTCTCAGTATCATAAAGGCATTGACTCCAGGACTCTCATGGATACTAATCTTCAGATGTTCATGTCCCAAAAGTCATCTCCCCTTATCTTCATCCACAAACTGAACCAAACATGGATGGATCCCTGTGGGTATAAAGGCCAACTGTAATCTGGCCATAGAATTTTAGTATACATAGAAGAGAGACTGGGCATGGTGGCACGTACCTGTAATCCCAGCACTTGGGAGCCTGAAAACAGAAGAATCCCTGTGAGTCCAATCTATGTAGTGAGACCCTGTAGACCCTGTGCTAAAT
>NW_004524809.1:827061-857242 GCF_000260255.1 Octodon degus
AGACAACTTTGTAAAAAGGTGGATACTGAAATAGCTACCATAGATGCTGGGTCTGCAGAGAAGTTAGTATACCATCCTAATTCTACTTTCCAACACCAATGAAGGAAACTGGAAGTCTACTTTGAAATCAGACCAAGTTTGGACTTAAATTCATACCCCCTACTCCTTACCATGAAGAAATTATTGAACCTCCAGGAGACTGTAAAATTGGGATAATTAGTTTTTATTTCATTCAAGAAAAGTTAAATGTGCTAGTATACAATAGTAGGTAGTAGGCAGAAAAAAAAACATAATGTATAAGTTTCCTTCACTCTTCCTTTCTGCCCCGTAATCCTCATGCTCATTAGTTTAGACTATAGAAGACTTTTCTTTAATCTCCATATTTTAAAATAAAACAAAGACGAATAAATCCACACCAAAAAATGGATTGCTTTGTGAGTTTGAGTTATTCTAAAATAAACACCTATGTATCCAACACCAAGGTTTAGAAACAGAACTTTACTGGAGACTGCAGCAGCAATTTCAGTACCCCACCTCACCTTAACCTCCTCCTTTCCCTCAAAGTAACTACTCTCCTGATTTATACAGCAATCACTTTCATATATTTGTGTCCAAAATTGCCTGTTAAGAAACGACAACTTTGTGTCTTTAAATCCTTTTAACTCATAGATTTGCTCCTTCAGTCATTTCTTATCCTTAACGTTTAAAGACAGGATTTGCTAGCTGTATTCTTGCAAGAAGATCAGCAAGAACCTCAATATTTTATGTTTCCCACAAATTGGCAGCTACATCCAGAAGTTTGATCCAACATATGTTACATTGCTTTGTGTTCTTTTATCAGGAGTTCATAACATCTGCTTATTTGAGTTTTTTTGTTTGTGATGTTAATAGCTGTTAATATTCTATGCCTAGATGCATAATTCACTGAGAATTGCAAAACAGTGATACTCTAATTTTATCATTTTAAGCAAACATATTTTTATTTCTATGTGTCAGAAACCAATAAATAGAACATGAAATTCAGAGTACACTATTTTTTTGAGACAGGATCTTCCTAGGTTGTTCATATTACCCTTGAGTTCACTCTGTAGCCCAGGACGACTTGCAGCCATCTTTGTGCCTCAGCCTCCCAAGTACTGAGATTAGAGGCATGCAACACTATGCCTGGCTTCAGAACACAGTGTTTATAACAACACTGAGAAAAAAACCAAACACTAAGGGATAAAAGCAATGAAATATGTGAAAGATATACACAATAAAAATACAAAATATCATTGAGACAAATAAAAGAAGCATCACATAAATGATATGATACACTATGTTCATGAACCAGAAGATTCATAATCAAAAAAAGATGTAATTTCTCCCAAAATTGATTCAGACTCCAGGCTATCACAGAATCCCAGCAGATCTTTATATGTAAGACTCTTATGGATAATCTTGATTAAAACAAGCTCCTAACTTGTTTTTCTGCCTTTGACCTCTCCTCCGATCAAGTCATTCAGCTATCTACACTCACTTCCTAAGCTAGTATGCTATCCACACATCAAAGAGCTACCGTGTCTCCAGATCCTCCAGTTTAGGTTCTAATCCACTTCCAAGCAAGCTGATGCAGGAACAAGCCTGAGTGTTCAGTTTCAGAAATTTGAGATCTATTTAATGCTTAAAGAGTTGACAGACTTAGGGCTGGCCAAATAGCTCAGCGGACTAAAGCACCTGCAGGCAGGCACAGGGATCCTCAGCTCCATCACCCCACCTGCTGCAACTGCCCCGCCTGTGGGGTGCACTGAGATGGCAATTGAGACTGTGCATGGTGGCACACGCCTGTAATCCCGGCACTTGGGAAACCGTAAATAGAAGGATCACTATGAGTACGATCTAGTACTGAGACCCTGAACACCCTGTAGACCCTTCCCTAAAAATACAAAAAAAAAAAAAAAAGAGTTGATAGACTTAAAAGTACTCCATAGGGGCTGGCAAGATAGTTCAGCAGACTAAAGCACCTGTTTAGGCAAGCGTAGCGACTGTGGTTTGATCCCTGGCACCACATGCCATGCCAGCCCCACTCCCAGGGTGGGCTGAGATGGCCACAGAATCTAGGTGTAGTAGTGTATGCCTGTGATCCCAGCACTGAGAAGGCTAAAACCAGGAGGATCACTATGAGTCTGAACTGTGTTGTGAGACCTTGTAGCAACCAAATACATTTCAATATAAATAAATAAATAAATAAATACTCCATAATATGAAGAGGGTAGACCATGGGACCTCTAAGACTTTTCAGATCTGACATCTAGTGATTCATCTGAAAAAAAAAAAAAAAAAAAAAAAAAAAAAAAAAAAAAAAAACAACCTTATTGGGAACAGCAGCAATTTGACAAATAGACTGTTACTTAAAACTAGAGACCACAAGTAGCTCTGGAGTAGAATATAACAGTCCCTATGCCCCTGCAAGAAATGTAGAAACTCCACTCTTAAGCACAATTACCTTTACTTGTTTTTTAATAATTCAGAATATATTCTCCACTGAAAGTCACCAGGAGACCTCATAGAAATTAACATTATATCCTTGTCAGTCTTACAAGTTCATCTTAAATTTCCACTTGCCAGAAAGCTATCATTTGCTTAAGAACTTTGTGCATGATTTATTATTTTTATCCTCATTCTCTGAACTGTCTTTATTGAGAAAATAATTAAAGAATCAAAAAATGATGGGTCCATTATCTAACACTAAGCTTTGGCTTGACAGTCAACAGGCTTGAATTCCCTGTCAGAATTTCTAATGACTTACTGGACACCCTTTGGAAATTCATTTATCCTTCTGCCATTCTATTTCTGGGTCTCTGTCTTGGGCTTTGTTTTGATTTTGTCTGGTTATTGCTTTTGCTTTATATTCTCTTTATATTTAAAATGAAGAAGCTAGATGAGATCATCTCATAGATCTTCCCAAATATACAAATTTATTATAAACATATAAAACTGGAGCTATCTTTGTCAAGCACTCCATGCAACATGAAGTGGGTAACTTAAGAATCTAAATCTGGTAAACCTTAACATTCTAAGATTCTTACAGAAAATTATATTAATAGCCCGGGAACTGCTGAGAATTGATGCACTTTGCAATGTTCTAGAGCCCACTTGGAATTCTTCAGGCACTGACTGCATCACTACCTTGTCTCTGCCCTTCCATTCTTCTGGATGAAAGTCTGCAAACCTATCTACACCTAGGCAGAAATAGACTACCCGCATGCACACATGCACGCACACACACACACACACACACACACACACACACAGAGGATATATGAACAAAACAGAAGTGTCATGGCCGAAAACATCACAGAACTGCAAAACAAAATGAATTCCTAATGATGGTTTTCATTCAACATGTACCAGCCACTTTGTAGGAATGTACTACACCATTTCCTATATAACCTCCAAGCCACTTGTAGCACTCTGATGACTGGACTAGCACCCAGGTCTCTAAATTTTGAATCTAATGTTCCTTCCACAACTCCTCTCTGCTTTTCTTTTCAGCTTCATTGCTAATTTTCCCAAAATTATGATAAGTAAGTAAGCATTCAAACTGTCTTACCATTACACCTAGCACAATGGCCTGACACAAGCTAAGTGTTCAATATTTAAGAGATAAGAAATATGGGTCTATGAGTATTCCTAAACCTTAACTGCCTCTAATTTCACTATCTCGACTGTATATTCACAAAACTCTGACAATTTCATTTTACACAGTACTCAAAAGACTGGTACACAGTTTCTCAGGGCTCATGTCTCTCTGATTGTAACATTCAGAAGCCAGTTCATACAATGACCAAAAGTGCAGAGCTGTGTTGACTACTGTCTCTGAAAAGAATGTTCACACACTGCCTCCTTAATATCTATGACAGCCAAATGAGAAAGGTATCAACATTTTTCCTGTTTCAAAAATGAATTCAGTCTCCATTTTAACTGATCCTTAGATGATCCTGATATATTCCCAAGTTTGACAATTACTGTTCTTTTCCTCACTTGTTTCTCTATTCAACTTCGACTCCATTACCTAGCATTTTAATATCTAAATTTCCTTTGTCTTTCATTCCCTTCATCGAATAAAATCCTCAAAACCGTTTAAGAGCTGAAGTATCTACCTTCTGTGTGTCCAATCTGCTGAAATTTCTTTAAAAAGTAACAAAGTATAGCAAACTATCAACTCACAAAGGCCTTCAACTCACAATAAATCAAATATCTGTCTGGTTAAAGACAATGACGACTTAAAATCTTATTCATCTCCTTCAAATAGCAGTCTTACCATCAACCTTCCTCCTTCTCAGTGGATGACCTAACCTCCTACTTAACAAAGAAAATAGAAGCCACCAGATGGATGTGTCCTCAACTTCCCACAGTCACTCTACACAACTTTCTGCTTCTTCACCCATAGTCTCCTCCATCTTTCTATTAAAATGATAAAGCAAGTGCTCTCCTCTTATACAAGACCAAAGCCACCTGTGAGCTGCATCTTACTCCTTCTTTCTCTTATAGGGAATTCATCAAGAGTATCAAGTACTGCTCTGTTTCCACAAAATTTATCTTTTTCTTACATTTCTTATGGAAAATAATTGACACCTTGGTATATACCATAAAAGGCTAGCCATGAAAACCGACTAAGTAAATTTTTTTCTGATTTGATGCGGAGCACTCTTGGAGTATAATATGCTCACCTGCAGCTCAAACCCAAATACCCACTGCCCACAGACAGCCTCTCCTTGGTTATCTCACAGACACTTCAAACACAACAAACTTCAAAAATACTATCTTCCCCTAAATCTGTCCCTTCAGGATCCTCTAACGTTCCTCACAGCAGGAAATGGCACCTTTAGCGACTCAGCTGTGCAGTCAGAAACCCAGCTGATGTACCTTAAGAATCTCCTGACAGTGTCATCTAGTAAATGTTTCTTCCCTCAGTCCTCTCTCCATCCCCACTTCTATGATCTCTGTCCAGGACACCATCACCTCAACTGTGCTTCCACAACAGCCTTTCAGTCATTTACCAGCATCCAGTGTTCCCCTCCAATATCAAGTCTCCTCTAAGTGCAGCCAGGGAAGTCATTTCAAACAGAATATCTAACTGTAACTCTCCTTTATCAAAATTCTTACATACCTTCCACTTTCTATTAGAATAAAATGAAAAAAATGAGCAAAGCCTCTAATTCTCTGCATGGTTTAACCTCTCTACTAAAGTTTCATTTCACATCACTCTGCCTTCTCTATGTTCCAGTCACACGAGAATGCATTTATTCATACTATCTATGCTCTTATCTTTTGAGAAGCTTCATATTCTTTCTCCCAGAATGTTTTTCTTCTTACTTGCCTAACTAATGCCTGGTCATTCTTCCAGTTATCAAGTTAAATATAATATCCTCAGTGAAACCTCTTCTGACCCCTCAGATTCAATCAAACTGATTTTAATCCCTTTGTTGAATCGACCAGACATCCAGTCAACAAAAATTTTTGAACATCTACACTGTACCAGTTTAGATACCAGTTTAGGTATAGTTTCTACCAGCTAGATAGAAAGTAAGTAACTGTGAATATTGACAACATGTTTTTTTGGACAAAAACATATCCAAGTAGAAAGTATAATAATTAAGTACATATAATTGTAATGAATACTATGAAAGAAAAGTGCAGTGTGATTTGAGAATGAATATCTGATAGATGAAATAACTCAAATCTAGATTCTGACTCCACCTCCCATGCTACAGTAAACTATAAACCCAAGCTTCACTTTTATTTCTAAGCATAACTGACTTTAGCCATTTTCTTCTTGACTCCACCAGAACCAAGTTCCATACAGTTCTCTCCTGTACTTCTTGGAGACGTCCCAACATGGCAATACTAAATTCTCCAGAGACCACAAATCAGCTCTGCTCTGGGAGATGGTAGTGGGTATGGATCAGTGCACACACACATTCAAAGGACTGTGCAAACACAAAACATTCTGTCTGTGTCTATAACATGCATGCAAGTACTCTGTAAAATATAAAACACAACTCAAATGATTGTTACATATTAGTGATAGCAATAGTGGGGTAGCTTCTCTACGCAATAGAATCCCCCAATAGAAAAAAAATTAATCTATTCAAATTGAAACAATATAGCCACATGCTTATCTAACCCATAAGAAGCTGAAATTATTTGTACTCATTCATTCTTTTTTTTTTTTTTTTTTTTTTTTTTTTTCGGAACCAGGGATTGAACTCAGGTCCTTGCGCTTGCCAGGGAAGCGCTTATTCCACTGAGCCATCTCCCCGGCCCTACTCATTCATTCTTAACATGCTATTTTTACTCAGTTTATATTTTACAAACAAAACTACTTACACCCTAGGATAAATTAATGTATTTTACACCTATCTGCTCCCTTTTATTGTATCAGAAAAAACTTTAAATGTCTTAAATTTCTCATTTATTATAATCACATGTCAGCAAACAGTCACTAAACACAGAAAAAACAAACACTTAACTACACTAAATGCAAGAAATCTCATTTTCCTACTATACCACACATTCTGCCCCCTAGTGGTGTTATGGTGTAATAATACTCATTAAGAGACTTAAATTACCTAAAAAGCACAGGATGGTTTGGAACCTCTGTAATCTTTAAAGCATACTATCAGATTTGTAATGATTATGATTCTGTCACTCTCAGCTGTATGATGTTGGTACATTTCTGAGCCTCTCTAGCCTTCAATTATCCTTTCATAAAATAATGACAACTGCATCTATCTCATAGGGTAATGGAATTAAGTAATAGTATATATCTAAAAAGATAAACCCAGTATATAGTGTACAATTAGCACTCATCTACTTTTATTACATTTTTTCTCTTAGTTTTTTTGGTTTTTGTTTCTTGAGACAGGGCTTCACTATGTAGTTCAGGCTGGTCTCGAATTATGTAGCTCAAGATGGCCTCAGATTCATGGTGATCCTCTTGCCTCAGCTTCCCAAGTGTTGGGATTATAGGCATGCACCCACCTGGCTCTTTTTCAGCTTTGAAGTCCTAATAATTCTATAAACTGATGCCATAAAACATAGTAAAATATAAACAACCTGTACTAAGGGAACTGTTCTTGATGCCCACCCATAGGAATGTGATGTGTTCACAATTACAGCTATGAAGTACTACTGCACTCAAGGATTGCTACCATGAAGACTTGTCAAAAGGGATGCCAGCTGCTCCTCTAGCAATCTAAGTCCTTTAATACACGTCTATAAAACTAATGATCACACCCACAATAAAAGGACTCCCTTATTCTGAAAAATTCTAAGGTTCAATCAAATGTATGCATCAGGCTATTTGTACCCATTAACCTAGTTCTTTCCTCTGGGGATAATGGAAAATACTTGCTCAGAATTATTTTGACCACAGAGCAAAATAAGTTAAGATAGTTAACTTAAGTTTTCAGACATATTTTAAAAATCTTTTACTTTTTCACAAGGGTCTTATTTCAAATATCCTAATTAGTCATGAAGTAGAAGAACAAAATGAAAGAAGCTATTCTACCTGGACCTGAGTATGTTTGATGATGACAGAAGAACTCCCATTCACATGGGCTCATGCTGTTCCCATTCATGCCTCTCTCACCAGAATCCTACCTGTCAATCTAAGGTCCTATCATACCTTTCTACTGGCTCTGAATTCACTACATCATTTGACTTTCTGAGTTGATCAAGGCAGCTATCAGCAGTGGGAACTAAGGCTCAGAGGCTAAAAGATTTGGCCCAGGTTATGTAGTTAATAAGTGATAGCAATAGCTTTATAAATCCATTGGTCATGGTAATCAAAGTTAACTATAAAGAAACACAGTAACAATCAGTAGCACCAAGAACATCTAGAAGACCAACTGAGATTCTTTTGATGAAAAAATGTTTTGTTCAGCTTGGAAAACAGGCATTAAGGTAGAAGTACATCCACCTCCTAACGAACTCAGCATATGCATGGAAGTTTGTCTAAAATTATTTTTTGTCTAAAATTATTTGTTAAGTTAGGACTCATACTCATAAGTATAAACTAGCCCAAAAATAATTTATTAATGCACATATCTAAAAAGTCTAAGTTTAAATTAGGTTCAACAGAGCTTAGGAGTCTTAAAGACCTAGTTTCTCCTTGTGTCTGCTTTGCTTCATTTCCAGATAGAACTTCTCCTGAGTATGCCAGCCTCGCATCCTCCGAGATTTAGGTCCAGAATAAAAAAAAAAATCTCTTCCCTAAAAATGTAATCAAAAGTCAGATTTACAGAATCAAACTGAGATTGGAAGATAATTTTAAACCAGTCTCTGTGATTAGAAGATAACACTCAAGTTAGCAAGGCATAAATCATATATCTATCCCTGGAGCCAGGTATGGGTTCTGTCCAAAGCACAAATCTTGAGTTCTGGGAGCATCTACTGGTCCTAAATCTGGATCCCAGTACTAAAAGAAGAGAAATAGACACTGAGAAATAATAGCAACAAAAGGCTGCCACAATGATTTAACTGCTATAATTAGAGCAGAACTGGGCAAACCAGATATGAATTGAGAGTCATTGGGCATCACAGCAATTCTCAATTAAATGTCTTCTATTATATCATGTTATTTCCCTGGTGGAACAAACTATAAAAAAAGATCTGAATAAGCTCCCAGACCTGAATTATCTCAAGCTTAAAATATTTTGTTTTTATTTCTTAAAAGCTGTTTTCATGGGGAAAAAAAAAAACCTTTATAAGCCCTTCGGAAAATAATCCTGGTCATGTAGAATGTTTAACATCATCATTCAAGATGATCTTGATCATATGATTTACAGTATTTTCTATCTAGCCATGCAAGATAGAAGGCAATCTACAGGGCTGAATATTAAGGGAATCAAAAATCTCCCGACCCAGACCTCAACCTCACCATTTGTTATTATGTTTTCTAAATCTACCATAAAATTCAGCTGAACTTGGAAGACTGCTGGGCTACCTCTGTTCACAGAAAAACATAGACATCCTAGGAAAATAAATACCTTTAATTTATTCAAGCAACATTAAATTAATGCAACACAAAAAGCTATGCGTTTGGGATATAAAATGAACATTTGGGAAAAAAATCTTCCTTTGGAGAGCCTGTGGTTTGTGGAGGAATGTGATTACAACACATGATGGAAGAATTACAACCAATTTCTTATAAAATGATACGGTAGGGGCCGGGGAGATAGCTCAGTAGAATAAGCACTTGCCTGGCAAGCGCAAGGGCCTGAGTTCAATCCCCAGTTCCACAAAAAAAATAATAATAATAAAATAAAATGATACAGAATTTCAGCTTTCAGCTAGGAGGAGGCTAAGGTGCAACTTTCTTCCGTCGTCCCAAATCCAGGTTCATCCGACACCAGCCACCTCTACCATGCCACTCAAGTTCAATCCCAAGTGATCAAAATCCTGTACCTGAGGTGCACCAGTAGCGAAGTCAGCACCATGTCTGTCCTGGCTCCCAAAATTGGTCCCTTGGGTCTGTCTCCAAAAAAAGTGGGGGATGACATCGCCAAGGTAACTGGTGACTAGAAGGGTCTGAGGTTTTTATGGTAAAACTGTCCATTCAGAACAGACAGACTCAGATTCAGGTGATGCCTTCTGCCTTTGCCCTGATCATCAAAGCCCTCAAGCAGCCACCAAGAGACAGAAAGAAGCAGCAGAACATTAAACACAGTGGAAATATCACTTTTGATGAGCTTGTTGACATTGGCTGATAGATGTGGCAGCAGTGTTTAGCTAGAGGACTTTCCAGAACCATTAAAGAGAACCTGAGGGGGCCGGGGAGATGGCTCAGTGGAATAAGTGCTTCCCTGGCAAGCACAAGGGCCTGAGTTCAATCCCCAGTTCGGGGAAAAAAAAAAAGAGAGAGAGAGAGAGAGAGAGAGAGAGAGAGAGAGAGAGAGAGAGAGAGAACCTGGGAACTGCCCAGTCTGCAGAGTGCAATGTGTATAGCCAACACCCTCATGGCATCAACAATGGTGTTGAGGAGTGTCCAGCTAGTTAAGAAGCATAAGAAAGTACTTCAATAAAAAGATGACCTAAAAAAATTATGGAAAAGAACATATCAATCATTTCAGAATAAAGTGACAAGGACAAGCCATAGACAGGATCTGGAAGACATCATGAGGGAATGACGTAACCAAGAAAGAAGATAGGAAGAAACTAAAGAACTTTGATTTCTAAAGGTTGACAATGGTGAAGAAGGGGAGGTAAAACCAAATTCAATGATTAATTAGCAGATGCCATGAGAAAGGATTCCTCACAGACAATGTGGAAATATAAAAGTGAGCAAGACAAGAGCTCCAACCGCAAAAGACTTATAATAACCTAAGCAGGCAAGAAAAGGCAGAAATCAAAATATAAAAGATAGATTGCAATAAAACTGAAGTAGATACTCTGCTGTGGAGTTTCAGACATGAAAGAGAAACGGTGACAGAGATAAGAACATTAAGGAAAAATAAATTAGTAAAGAAAATTGACTACGTGGGAGTTGCAGAATAAATGAAGATGTGGAAGACAGAAAAAAGATTGTATGTGACTGTCAGTACTTTGTCATCATTTCAACCAAGGTGTCATGGATGAACAAACACCATTCAGTGGCAACTGCGCTGGGGGCCTCAGAATAAATTCCTCAGGCAGTCAGCCAAAGAAGCAAGTATACAGTTGAAAACAGATTAATCTTTCTACTTTATCTAAGGCTTATTTTCCTAACCAACTAAATATGAGTACCTAACCTCTACCCACATAAGGTTACTGGAAGATAAAATCAAGTAAAGTACCTAGAATATGACTGGTATAACAGGGAAAACTTTTAGCAAGTGCTAATTTTTCTTCCCTTCTGTTTCCTACAGTTGCCATAAGAAGTTGCCACAAACTTAATAACTAAAATAAAAGAAACTTATTGTCTGACATGTTTGGAGACTGAAGTCTTAAATCAGGATATTAGCAGGACAACTATCCTTTTAGCAGTGGTGTGAGATTATCTGTTTTCTGTTTCTTCCAGGTTCTGATGGGAACTGACAATCTCTGTTGCTCTCTGGCTTACCGCTACAGAGATAGGATCTCTGCCTGCATTTATGTGTAGCCTTATCTCTGTTTCTCAATGTGTCCTCTCACTGAGCATCAGCCAGTGGATTTAAGGCCTACGTTAGAAATCTAGGATGATTTAATACCAAGATCCTTAATTACTTATACCTACAAAGTCCTATGTCCAAATAAGGTTACATTGTGAGATTCTGTTTGAACATGAATAGGGGTGGGGGACTGCTTCACCCCTATACATACTTTCCTTCTTCAGGCCTATTTGTGTTTGAAATATTTGCAGTGGTACTAACTGCTTAGCTGACAAGAAGATATTGCCTCTTCATTGTGCTCCCAGGATGTCTCCATGGTAGTGAGATATAATATCTACATATCTCTTAAGGAAGAACAATTTTTAAGAAACTTAAAATCAATCCAGTATTTTTAACAAAACCAAAACTGCCCTCCAGTCCTGTCTATATTACAACTCTGTAAGATTCAATTTCTTCATCTTAAATGAGATTATCACACCATGTGGAAGATAATCAAGGAAGATAATAAATGTGAAGGCATTTCTGGACCCTAAATGATTTACAAATGCTGGTTATTACTTGTAAAACCTATGATGTCTAATTATTTAACACTGTACTGAGATGTGCCAGTCACCATCTTAAAAACCTTGAGGAGATAAGAGACAAAAACATATTGTATGACTTCATGGGTCTCACATCTAACACTAATATACAAATTTAAAATATTGCATAATTTATCACTAAATAAATTTGGAAATTACTATGTGTGTCTGAAAGGGTAAAGAAGATAGTGGTCTATTTGAGTTTGAAGGAGGAAAAACCTGAGCTACTCCTTATAGAACTGGAAGAGAAGAAAGGACTGTTTGGGGAACAAGGTACAGGTGGAAATGCACACTATGACTGGGGGGACAGGGAAGAGACCAGCCTGCAGGAGTAGCCAAGGAAGAAGATGAGACATAAGGCTAGATGTGACAAATTATGAAGCTACATGGAATACCTGGACTTGATGCAGAGTGGCAGCCTCTAGAGGTACCTGAATAGAGAATGCCACGATGAAAGCAGGAATTTGGAAGGGAAGAGCCTGGGAGCACTTACAGCCTAAATTGGCAAGGCAGACACTAATGGCAAGGACACAAACTAATCCAAAACATGCTCATCTTCACCACTTGCTAAAATCGTGACTGCCAGAAAGATCTGAAATTTCTGGAAAGCTACTTATTTTTTAGACAATAACCCTAAGCCTTTCCAAGGATTTTGTTCCTGTATTAACCCCCCTAAATCAATCCCTGGATTGTACAAAAGCTCCCATTTCACATCTCTCATAATCCCAAGACAGAAATGCAGTTTGGAGGACACATAGGTAAGCTCTACTAAAATATCAAAGTTCTCTCTAAAGCTATATAGGTGGAGGAATCATACAGCTTCAACTTACACATTTGGCTAAAAATGTCCATTTCATCAGTTACCATCCTTAAAAACAACCCAGGTTGAACACATCAGCTCCTTACAGGAATACCTGGTCTGCCTGGGTCCTAGGCAGCTAGTTCTTCACCTGAGGTTAGAGTTCTCCACTGCTATAGTAGGAGGGACATCCTGATCCTGCAGCTTCTGACAGAGATGCAAGCCAGACCCAGCAGCGCTGGCTGCAGGGAAGCAGGTCTGAGTCAGTCTGTCAGGCAATGAAATCCTCACTCCATCTGCTCTGAGGTCTCTGCCAAGTTTTGATGCCTGGACACATGAGTTCCCACTCCCACTCCCACACCCACCACTTTCTCCTCTGAGAGGTAGAAACAAAATCTGCTGCAAAGCTTCATCTTTATTTCTCTTCAGACTCCAGCTTTAAGAAATTACCTCTCAGTAATAAGTTAGAGACAAGAATGGAGAAGCATCCTCCCTTAATAACACACCAAGAGTACTGCAAAGCAAAGGACACTGAGCAGGGATGCCTGGCTTTCCATCACTAACACAGTAATTCCTCACTGGGAATTGATCCTTTCCCTTTATCCTTCCATCTTTCTTTTATCTCCCCTGTTTTTGAATACCGTTTTGTTTGTATTTTGTGCAAGGCCTTACTATGCAGCTCAGCTCAGACTCATAATGATCTTCCTGTTTAAGCCTCCCAGCACTGAGATTACAGGCATGCACCACCACTCTGGGTCTTGGTCACCAGCTTGGGTACCTGGGGGTGGGGCTGGCATGGCATGTGGTATCAGGAATTGAATCCTGGTCCCTGCACTTGCCTAAGCAGGTTCTTAGTCCGCTGAGATATTTTGCTGGCCCTTGAATACTATGTTTTTAAATGTGAAGTATATAGAAGTCATGAAGCCTAATAATAAAAACAACACACATGACCTGCCCTCACTTTATAAAGTAGACATTTCAGATATTGTTGGAGCTTTCTACCATACCCTCCTGCCTCACCCTGGTTTCCATCAGAAGCAACTGCATTCTTCCTTCCTATTTAGAGAACTAAATTAACCCACTCATCAAAAGGCCTCCTATACTTCCAGCTCAAAGTCCACTTTGAGTTCCATTTCTGCCTGCACCAACACACTTACCAGCCCATCTCTCAAACTATAGTCATCTCTGGGAAGCTGAACCTCCACCAAACCCTCCTTTATGATAATCCAATAGTTGAACACCATGAAGTCTCTCTTCAAACATGAACATGAATCTCCCAAATCACCTACCATGTCCCAAATTAGCATTCGCCTGCCTGCCTTTTTCTCTCCCTCCTTTTCTCTTTCTCTCCTTCTTCCTTCCTCTTTCATCTCTTCCTCCTTCTCTTTCCTTCTTTCCCCCTTTCTTATTTCCTTCCTTCTTTTTTCCCTTCCTTAAGAGATGGGAGTCTCACTATTGCCTATATTGGCCTTGAATTCCTATGCTCACATGATCTTTCTGCCTCAATCTCCCAAGTAGCTGGCACTATAGGCACAAACCATCAAGCCCAGCTAACTTAAACCAGCATAATTTTTCCATATTTTATTATACTAGTATACAATGAGTATTCCAGGTTGTTCTGACATGAGCGCCTACTTAGCTAATGTGGGCCATTGTTAGAATCCCAGAAGCTCACTGTACAGCCTATATGTCATTCAGACTAGATAATCAAACACTTAAAAGCAGGATATATGTCTGAGGGAGGCTGTGATTTAGGGATTAAGGCCTGATGCTATCTGACCTCAAGAAGGGTGGCCACATAACTAAGAGAAAGGAGCTTTGCTGGATGTAAGGTAATGCACATCTGTAATCTCAATTACTCAGGAAGCTTAAATAAAAGGATTACAAGTTTGACAGCCAGTCATTGCAACTTAGTGAGACCCTGTCTCAAAATTTTAAAAATTTTACAGGTCTCAGCACATCCTAGTTTCACCTCTAGAACTACACAACAAAAGAACTTGAGTGTCTTCCTCCCTACTCTCAACCACTAATCCCTATACAAGAACGCTAGTCCACAACATACTCACAGCAGGACCAGTTCTGTTGCTACATACATTGAGCTAGCTTTATCAGAAATCATTTATCACACACCTTCAAAAAGCCTATTGCTTTATTTATCTCCACTTCACTTCTTGAAGAACCAGTCTCTACAGGAGAGAAAAGAGCCATGCAATCAACGTATTTTTTTAAAGTATCTTTGTTTCACTTTCTCATCTGTAAGACAAGGACACTAGCACCTAGTATACAGAGAGGATTAGGTGTCCTCTACTTAGCCTAAAGGTAGAGTTTAAAAAATTAATATATTTGAGGCCTTTATCATGGTGCTAGATATAATTGTTACTAAAAATAACATGGGCATCTTTCATTTTTCTCTGTAATAATGTCAGAAAATCTAAACACACTTCACAAAAATGCTCAGCAACAAATAAACTGCTACCAGACAGGATCTGTCAACACATGAAGAGCACTGCACAGCACGACTGACACATGATCCCCAAAAAGTTTGTTCAACATGTAAACATCAGTCTATGTGATATATCAATAGAAAAAAAAACCCCACAGGACCATCCCAATAGACACACAGAAAGCATCTGATAAAATGCAGCACCTTTTAATCCTAGAAGCACAACCTGGGAATCAGTGCAACTTCCTCAAGCTAACACTATACTAATGGTGAAAGACTGACAGCTTGCCCAATGATCAGGAAAGAAACAAGGATGTTCAATCTCTCCATTTCTTAATATTGTGCCTGTTCTGCCAAGACAATTAAGCAAGAAAAAGAAAGAAAAAGCATCCAAATTATGAAGGAAGAAGCAACGTTATCTCTATTTATAGATGACATGATCTTGTACATAGAAAATTCTAAGGAATTCACAAAATTAGATAGCTCATATTTACCCCTTGGGGGGGAGGGTAATGTGTTGTTTTCTGAAACATGATATTGCCAAGTATCCCAGGCTGCCCTTGAATGCACAGTAACCCTCTTACCTCAGCCTCCCAAATGGTGGGATTACAGGCAGGTACCACCATATCCAGCTTCAGTTTTAAAACTCACTACTAAGCTACAGTAATGAAAGCAATATGGTGTTAACATAGGTATATAAAATGGATCACTGAAACACATTGAATCAACAGAAAAGGACTGAGAATTCAAAAAGTAACAAGTAATTCTATTGTGAATTGAATTTTGACAAGAGTGCCAAGACACTTCTATGGGGAAACAAGAGTCTTTTTAACAAGCAGTGTAGGGAAAAAATACATACCTACATGCTAAAGAATAAAGTTAGACTCTTTCTTCAAGTCATATACAAAAACTGAGGCAAAATGGTCTAATGATCTAAAGGTAAAAAATGAAACTATAAACATCTTAGAAGAAAATATAGGCATAAATTTTTGTGAGCTATGATTTGGCAATACAATAACATACATATAGTCTAATATAAATATGCATAACGTATAACAACAATAATGTTACACATACACAAAAAACTAACAAAAGAAAGAGTAGAAGTTGAACTTTATTAAAATTAACTTAAAACTTGTGCTTCAAAGAACACTGCCAAAAGTAAAAAGAAAATTCAAAGAATGGGAGAAAAAAATGCAAATCATATGATTGCTAAGGTATTTGTATATAGAACATATAAAGAGCTCTTACAACTCAAACAATAAGTATCAAATTAACCCAATTTTTAAAATGGGGAAAAGCAAGGTATGGTGGCAAATGTCTGTCATCCCAGAAATCAGGAGGCAGCCAAGGAAAAAGGACAGAATTTGAGGCCATCCTGGACTACATAATGAGTTCAACATTGGCCTGAACTATACAGCTTTTGTGTAAAACAAAAAAGACATACAAGTAGGCAATGAGTACATGAAAAGATGCTGAACATCATTAATCACTAGAGAAATGCAAAGCAAAACCAAAATGTGATTCTACTTCACACACTTTAAATGGTTATAATTAACAAAAACAAAGTTTAAAAAAAAACAGACAATAAGGGCCAGACAGATAGCTCAGCAGATTAAAGCACCTGCTTAGGCAGACGCAAGAGCCAGGGGTTTGATTCCTGGCCTGCAGTGCCGGCCTCACCCCCAGGGCATGCTGAGATGGCGATTGAGACTGGGCATGGTAGCACACGCCTGTAATCCCAGTGCTTGGGAAGCTGAAAATAGGAAGATCATTACGAGTCTGATTTGTGGAGTGAGACCCTGTAGACCATGTAGACCCTGTATGAAATATAAAAAAGAAAAAAAAACAAACAATAACTTGTGTTGTCCGGCATATGAGGCAAGCAGACTTGCCTTGTCATAGACTGATGGTGGGAAAACAGTCTGACAGTATCTCAACAAGTTAATCAGAGCTACCATATGAACCAGAAATTTCTATCCTGAATTTACACTTCAAATAATTAAGGGGGCTGGGGTACAAATCAATGGTAAAATACTTAGCACGTGAGACCCTGGGTTCAATATTTAGCACCACCTACACACAAGAGAGATATTCAAAATAGCCTTATTTATATCTGTAAAGTGGAAGCACACCAAAAATCCATCAAATGATCAATGCGTAAGTAAAATGTGGTACAGCTACACAACAGACTATTGTACACAAAAGAATAAAATTCCACACAAGCGAAATAAATATTGATGTTTGTTAAAATATGGATAAACTCAGAAAAGGTTAGACTAACATGAAAGAAGCCAGACACTTAGGGCAACATATTCTATGCCTCCATTTATATAAAATTCTAGAATACACAGATCTTAAAGACAGAAGGACGACTGGGAATGACCACTAGTGGCTATACGGTTTCTTTTGGGGGGTGATAAATTTGTATACAGTAAGAGAATGATTACAGTTTCACTGTGTAGTGTATTAAAAC
The DNA here is from genome assembly GCF_000260255.1 of Octodon degus. Lineage (NCBI taxonomy): Eukaryota > Metazoa > Chordata > Mammalia > Rodentia > Octodontidae > Octodon > Octodon degus. Next base: position 844,475 of record NW_004524809.1, read on the forward strand.
CAATGAAATGTATATTTTAAGTAGTTAATTTTATAGTAGACCAATAATATCTCAACTTTCTAAAAAGTCCCACTTATAAACCAAATCAATCTCTTGCATCCAACTCTGCCTCACATTTAGAAATTATCTAAGTTCACCACTGGTCACTGTCTCCTTTCAAAAATGGAGAAAGTACAACTGCCTATACCTCTTTATTCTCTATACTAAAGTCCTTGATCTAAACTTTTTCCACTGAGCTAGGAAATGCATACTTAATAGTACAATTATTCTGTCATTCTGCAATTATTCTGCTGTCATTCTTCAGTTATGAAATAGAAGAAACAGGGTGTGGTGGATTAACTAATGGTCAACTTTTGACACCCAGCTGAACTGAATCAGTGTGGTACTAGGTGTGCAGGGCCCACCTGAGGATTGTTGCCCACAACATAAGAAGAGAACTGGAGGGGAAGAGGATGTGCTTCTCCTCCTGAGAAGTTTGTTACATGGGTTTTCCTGATTTGAACTCAGCTGTTTTCATCGTCAGAGGAGCTCCAGCCCTTGTTGTCACTCAGAATGGCTATGGTTCTCTTCAGGGAAACTGATCCTTACTTTGAGCATTGCTTCTTGGCTCCCACGTAGATTCCTCAGCCTTCTGGCACAGATCCTTCATCCCACTGGCGCAGACCTTCTGGCTTCCATCACTGACCTTTGGGCTTCCCAGTGCAGATTCTTGATACAGACTGGCATAAGACATTGGCGTGAGCTCTAGGCCTCCCGTTGGACCCGTGGAGGACATTGCCATGGGCTCTAGGTCTTCAACTGGACTTGTGCAGGACATTGCAGTGGGATCCAGGCCCTCAGCTGAATTCTTTGGGGCTCTAGTATGTGGACACATCTCCTGTCCTCTTTTGCAACTGATTCTTTTGATGAATGTTATAAAAGAATTCTACAAATTATGTGTCCCATATTATTTACCCTGATTACAACACATGGGTTTCAAATTCAGATATAAATGTAAATCACTTACTTTCATGTGTATGAGGATACTTACTTAATCCATTTCTCGGGTGTAAAATGGAAATAATATCTTTTTGAAGGTGTGAGGATTCAGTGATAACACAAGAAACCTGATAACAGCAAATTTCAATAAATGTCAGTTCACTTCTCATTATTTTATAAAATATAATTAATATTTGAACTCAACTCTGAAATTTTCCTTAAATTTTGAAATATAAATCTAATGGGATCTAGGACATATTAAGTTTACAAACAATGAAATGGAGGCTAACATCAGAAACATCTTTCATACATGTTTAATTGGAATTCCTATTCTAACCTAATGTAATTAATAGGCTCAGTATGTCAGGCTGTAAAACTCTCTAAGCAGGAAGAGGGGTGCTTGACAGGAGAATGAAAAGGAATGTTGTTCAAATTACCACAAATGGATATATTACAAATATACATATGTTTCTAGGGATGGAATGAGAGATCTTTTAAGTGGGAGAGCTAGAAAGGCTGAGCTAGAAATTCTACTCTAATTTTTCACATAGGAAGTAAAATAACAATCTTGCCACTTCTACCTCTGATGATAAATGGCAAGGACAGCACTGAGTTATTCTAATAGAAGACTTGCTGCCCCTCAACAGAGACTTCTCCACTCGCCTGCCTCTTTGTTTTATACCAGCATTACACATAGATTCAATATACTTGGTCCAACTAAGAGCAAAAAACTATAGTAGACAAAAGTCACCACGGTTCTCTCTAATCAGAATCACCACCTTAGTGAACATCCAAACACTCCTGCATATTTCAGAGATCCTGAGTCTAGAGGAGCTCAGAATTAAGGCAGTGCTAACCCACATATTCTTCATTAGTCCTCACCACTACAACATTTAAGTCCTTTTACAGAGTGGCCTGGTGACCCCCAACTTCATCTCCTAGTATTTCTCACAATCTTCCTTTTCATCATACAATATTGCTATCATGAATGTTATTTCCCAAACAGCAGTATTTCTTCATTTCTTCTTGCCTTATCCTTCTATATGAAAAGACTTACTCTTCTAATCTATCTGGTGAATTTCTGTTCTTCCTTTAAGTCCACCTTACATGTTTCCCCTTTTGCTAATCCTTCCCCAACCTCCTTATTCCCTTAAGGGATCAAAGACCTGTGTATATATAAAGAAAATGTTAAGGGTAAATATATTGCTAATTTCAGTTTTGCCCATCATAATCTTTCACAAAGTTGATAACACCCTTATTAGAGATCGAAGAATATTGTTATATAATACTTTGTTTTAAGTAAAATCTCAAGAAAAAATTCAATACATATACAACAATTAGAATCAGAGCTACTCTGGTTGTAGTAATATACAAAGGATCCAATGCTCTTCCTACTCGAGTGTTCCCATAGCAGACCCTGAAGAAGGCCATGGAACCACTGATCCCAATCCAACACTCTGTACAAATTAGGGAACCTGGGCCAAGAAAAGAAAAATAAAGTACTCAAGGTCATACAAAACATTAATAATATGGCCATGACCAAGGTCTTTTGCCTTCCATCTCTTTCTATCATGTCATTCCTGTTTTCCTATTCTTGGAGGGGGGGGAAGCTATATGAAAAAGATCAGTAAAAGAAATAAGAGGTTTAGTTAGTCTTAAAATTTCAATGAGCGCTTCTTTCGTCAGCCTGCCAGCTGGAGCGGAGGATGTGCCAGTATAATATCTACCTTGAGACAATCTTAATGACTGGCTGCTAAGAGATTCAGCAAGGAGACAGAGAAAGCAGAGGAATGGGGGAAGTATGGGGCTAGCAGACTGCTATTTGCAAGCCCAGGTAAATATCAGACCTCAAAAGGGGAACACTTAAATGATGGGATTTCTGGGTCATCAGGAAAAGCTCCATCTATCCCTTCCCCCAAAAAAGGCAAATATGGGCTTTCCTGACAACTGCAATTTCTATATGGCATGCCTAGTTCAGACTAGTTTGGATTCTGGGTGCCCAATACAAGTTACCTGACTAACCTGTGGTCTCAATTTCCTGGCCTATAAAATTAACATAGTAATACTCATCCTACAGTTTAAATAAGTATCAATTTGATTAAATGAGACAATGTAAATAGAAGCACTTAGGAAGCATCTGAGTAAGAATTCAATAGCCAGTATCCTTTTCTTCTTTTATGTTAGGCACAGCTCTCCCTGTACAGCCTTTGAAAGTTAAAACACTGAAAATGCCAAGTTGCTATGGACTGAGTATCTGCTTTATTCCCAAATCTAAATTAAAACCCTTATTCCCCAATTGCATCAATATTTGGAGGTAGTACCTCAGGGAAGTATAATAGTATAGATGAGCTTAGTACAATATATTAGTTTAGATGACTTAAAGGTTATGAGGGCAGAACCAGGGAGGGGTTTATTGCTTTATAGGAGTATGAAGAGAAAAAAATCTTGTATCTATCTGTGTGTGTGTGTGTGTGTGTGTGTGTGTGTGTGTCTGTCTGTCTATCTGTCTGTCTGTCTGTCTGTCTGTCTCTCTTTCTCTCTCTCTCTATCTCTGTCTATCTCTGTCTCTCTGTCTGTCTCTCTGTCTGTCTCACTCTCTCTCCCTCTCCTTCTCCCTCTCCTTTTCCCTGTCTCACTCCCTCTCCCTCTACTTCTCCCCCGACTCCTACTGTCCCTCCTAGACATCATAGCCACAAGGTATTAGCACTGTCTCCAAGTCAGGAAGTGAGCCCTCATGAGAACTTAATCATGCTGACAGCCTCAGCCTCTCAGATTTCAGCCTTCAGAACTGTCAGAAATATATTTCTATTGCTTAAACCACCACAGCTTACTGACAGTATGTTGGTACAATCTCTATTAAACTGCTATTATCTACTGAAATATAAACATGTATGTGCTCTATAACCCAGCAAATTTCTAGGTACACATCCAAAAGAAATAAGAATTTATACTCACCAAAACATAAGCACATGTTCGTATCACTAGTTTTATACAATAGTTTCAAACTGAGAACTTAAGTATCATCACCCTTCAGTTTTTTGGTTTGTTTGTGTGGGTTTTTTTTGTTGTTGTTGTTGTTTTCGGAACCAGGGATTGAACTCAGGCCCTTGCACTTACCAGAGAAATGCTTATTCTACTAAACCATCTCCCCGGCCCTTAAGTATCATCAACAGCTAAATGGATACATAAGTAGTGAGACAGTCTTACAACAGAACACAAGTCAGCAATGAAAAATAAACTAATGCTACATAAAGGAAAACATGAATCTCATTAACATAATGTCAAACAAAAGAAACCAAACACAAAAGAAGTTATACTGTATGATTCCACTTATATAAAACTCAAAAGCAGACAAAATGAGTAGATGGTAAAGGAAGTAAAAATAGTGGTTGCTTGTTGAATGAAGAGACCTAATAATTGAAAGGATGTTAAAGAAGATTGGGAAGAAGATTTGGAAGTACTGACTTTGCTGTTTATCTTGACTTGGGTTATATTTTATATCTGTAAAAATTTTTTTCTTTAAACTATACAATTATAACTGATGTACTTTCATGTACAAAGTACTCCAAATTTGTAAGATTACAGAAAAAGTAATCCTCTAGGAGACATAACAGGTTGAGGGTCATAAGGTCCCAGAGCTCCTTTAGTCAAGGACTATACTCTCTGATTCCCATGTTTCCATCCCTTCTCGCCAAGGCCAAGGTTCTATTTCAAGCTTCTGGTAACTCGGAGATGGACAACCAAAGCACTTTCCTAATTGGTCTCCTGGGCTGCCCGAGCTCTCTCTCCTCCCATCTGCTACACTATGTGCATAAATCTCCGTAAGCATCACACACTGGAAGAGTCAGTCTCCTGACCAGAACAATCACTTCTTCCATTGACCCTAGGATAAAGTAAAAATCTCTGGGCTTTGCTGTTCTGGTTCTCATCAGATCCCATCCTACTATTCTAGGATCAGCTTGGGATTACTTCTTATCCACTGTTTCAATCAGCTAAAAAAAATTAACTAAAACATGGCGCACACTCTGATCCCCCTTGTCACTGACATAGGAAATGGACTTGAATAGAAAGCAGCTAGTTGTTCGCTAATGTGATCAAAGTCTAACAAAGTCTATCTCCCACAACTATTCTCCATCCTTCCTCAATATTCCTGTGGGGATACACTTTAGAAATTTCAATTTATCTTCAAATGATAAGGACCAACTGCAAAATATAATAAACCTACCTCCTGGCAAATAACATAAGTAATTTAATGCCTCTATTCCTGGATTTCCTACATGATAATGATGGTGATAATAACTTTCTATTTATATAGCACTTCAGGATTTATAGCACACTTCCATAACCTACTTTATTTCACTTAAGTCTCACAATAACCCTAGAAAAGAGGAATTCCTATCCATATTTATCCATAAGGACACCAAGGCTCAGGTGAACATGAACATACTTTTTAGTTCTTCTGTTCCTGGGACTCCACAATAGATGAAGTATAGACTGACAGCTCCCGGCTACTCTTCTGAGTACCTCTCTTCCCCAGTGGTAGGCATGCATTCTGTCCCTGCAGGTCACTGCTCTCATACTGTGGTACAATCTCTAATATGTTACCTGAGAGTACCACATGTATGCTCCTATAGGTATTAACCTCCTAGAAGCCTCCCAGATTAAAAAGTCTATGACATTCAAACAATTAAATAGTGACACTTCAGACAACCCAAAATGATGTAGGAGTGGTATTTGGAAAACTCTGTCCAGGGCTCCAGCTCCAAGAACTTTCTTTCATAGTTTTTTGGGGCCCATTATCAGCCAAGCTGCTAAATGATGAGAAAAGAATAAAACCTAGGGGCTGGGGAGATAGCTCAGTAGCATAAGCACCTGCCTGGCAAGTGCAAGGTCCTGAGTTCATTTCCTGGTACCGCAAAAAAAAAAAGCTCAAGAATAAAACCTAGCCTTTGCCCTAAGGGAATTGAGTCCACCCACAGCTGGAAATCCTACCTGTAGCACTCACTGAAGCTTAAACTGAAAGAGTCCTTTCCTTGACACCATAGACTTTTTTTTTTCCCAGTTGTCACAAAACCCAAGGAGATATTCTAGCCACTGCCATCCATTCTTCCTCACTGACAATGAATGTTCCATACAAAATCAAACCATTGTGTAATATGCCGCAAGTTAAAAACAGACATGAGGAAAAATTTAACCTGAACCTGACCCTAGAGAAATGCATGTTAAGATAGTGAAATACTGTCTTATACCTATCATATTTATACTTATGAAGGTAATTAGCATATGCTAGTAAATGAGACAAAAATGGCTAAGGGGCCTATAAATTTTAAAAATCTTTTATACAAGCTTTTATAGATATTAAAATGCAATAATATCTATCAAATGACATATGACACAATAATCTGGCTTTTAAGAACTTATTTTTTCATAATAATCTTTGATGAAGTAGTTCGTCTCCTAAAAACTGAGAATGCTATGTAATAATGATGAAGAACTAGAAGCCAACATAATTCCCCAATAGAAATACAATTGAAGAAACCACTGTGGGCTAGACATGGTGATATATACCTGTAATCCCAGCACTCGGGAGGCCGAGGCAGGAAGATCGCTGTGGGTTCAAGGCCAGCCTGGACTACATAGTGAGTTGAACCCTGGTCTATACTACATGGCAAAACCCTGTCTCAAAAAAGAAAGAAAAAACACATTGTGTATCAGCCATAAGAAATATTAAGATTATATAATTAATTACTAATATTCTGATATTATCTTACATAATTAAGAATATGTAAAATTACATTCATTAAAATTAAGAATGAAATAACAGACTACATCATAATTATATAAAATACGTTCATAATTGGACAAATGTTCAAATATGGAAAAATATTAACGCAGCTGCTCTATTGCTAGGGAAAATTTATGAGAAAAAAATATTCTCTATTTAAAACTTCTTTTAATCATATTGGTATAATGGTAAACCACAATATCATATAGCTTGTTTAATTCTTTGTCTCCCCCACTGAACTATAAGCTATATGCAGACAAGAAAATGTCTTTTATGCTCAACATTACAGCACATGTTCCTAATGAATATTTAGTTCAGGAAAGAATGAATGAGTTACACAGGAAAGTTCTAAATAAACACCCCAAAGGTGCTGGCCAAAGAGCTCAGTGGATTAAAGCATCTGCAAGCAGGCACAGGGGCCAGGCATTTGACCCCCGGGCCTGCCATGCCCCCCCCCCAACCCCGGGGCATGCTGAGATGGCATTTGAGGCTGGGTGTGGTGGCACACGCCTGTAATCCCAGCTCTTGGGAGGCTGTAAACAGGCGGATCACTATGCATCCCATCTAGTAGTGAGACCCTAAAAACCCTGTAGACCCTTCCCTTAAATACAAAATAACAAAATGAAACAACAACCAAAACACACACACACATACACACACACACACACACACACACACCACCCCAAAGAAGAGAAAAAGATAAGAAGAATGTATGCAGTGTGTTAAAAAAAAAAAAGAGAGAGAGAGAGAGAGAAAGAGGTAAGTCATTAAAAACATATGGCTTATCTCTCTATATCTGTTCCTAAGATTCAACCAAGGCAAACACAAAATCAGTCCACAGAAGACTGTCTGGGGAGTCTCTTCCTGCAAAGTCACTACCAAGATCTTTGCTGCTAACGGGTCAGAAGAAAAGGACAGTGTTTTGCAAGTGGTCAGCAGAGCACTCCAGGGTTTTCCAGGAGTACTCCCAGTAGGAAGAGGAAGAGCCTCAAAAGATTGTTCTCTATTCCAATGCTCACACTGATTGCCAGAAACTTCCATATATCTATCCCTAGAATTAACAGGGGAAAGGAGGGTGCACCAAGAGGGGTTGGCTATGGGGAAAAGGGGGAAAATGAAAAATATCAACACCGAAAAGTCTGCATATTAGGAATTTAAATTGACACCACACTGAGCTGTAGCTAAGAAATAAATTCGGAGATACAAAGCAAAATAAGAAGCTTTGAGTCCTAGAGTGAAAATCCCCTTTTCTGACAATTTAAAATTAGTTTGAAATATATCAGAGGCACCAGAAGGATGCCTAAGTCATAAAGTATTATAAAAATTAACAAAAACACACAGGAAAAGGAGACAGTCTTTAAGTTATTTTTCAACCAACCTACGCAACACCTGTCACAAACCATGCAGGCTCTTTTCAGCTTAAGCAATTTTTTATCCATGCTTGATGCTTCTACATAAAAGCATCATCAGCTGACTAATGTACAACACCAAAAGTTCAGCTACGCAGAGAAAAGGAGGACCAAGTAAGGTGAAAGGGAGTAAAGTAAATAGAGTCTAGACATTGGATGCAGCTCTACCTATTTTGATGTCACAATTTTAAGCAAATCACAACTTCTTTGAGCCTTGGCTTTCTAATCTAAACTGGGAATTATACCAGTTTATCACAAAGTTAAGGTGATAATTAAATGAGATTATACATAAAGTCAAAGCACATAACAAATTGTAAAATTGGGGCCGGCCAAATAACTCAGCAGATTAAAGCGCCTGCAAGCAGGCTCAGGGGCTGGGGGTTTGATCCCCAGACCTGCTGTGCCAGGCCCACCTCCAGGGGCACACTAAGATAGTGATTGTGACTAGGCGTGCTGATGTGCGCCTGTAATCCCAGCACTTGGGAGGCTGAAAACAGGAAAATCACTATGAGTCCAATCTAGTAGTGAGATGCTGAACACCCTGTAGACCCTTCCCTAAAAGTACCAAAAAAAAAAAAAAAATTGCAAAATTGTACTTAAATATATTAACTTATTACAGAATTACAAATGCTACAATTTTCTTCCAAGGTGACTGGGAATATCTTTCAACCAAAAAATTCTACACAATCATCTTGAGACTTCAGGAAAATCAGTGTCCTCCACTTTGCCAAATCAACTGCTAGTTTACTCCTTCAAAGCAGACTTTTTGTGTTGGTTTGTGGCAACAAAGAGCAGTTTTTCCATAATTCTAGTCCTGACATTCCACCATCAATGACTTGGAAGCTTTTCTGTCAGCTCTTTCTATGAAAGTGCAAAAACCTGAAAAAAAAAAAAATTCCAATAGCAACTCATAGTTGAGCTAAGATTAACTCAGCCTGATAAAAACTAAGTGCCATAAAACAGGTATGCCAACAGCAATTTGTCCTACATCTTCTCAAAACCTACTGATTTCAAGTTTTCACTCTCGTCTCCAGCCACCAAAATTTCTCCAGATTTCACTGTCTAAAATCTTCCAGAGTATTTCTTGCATGGAAAACAAGACTTCATGTCTCAATTTTATTTCAGAAAATATATTTGCCTTTGGCATGGGCCCCAGGTTACAGCACAGTGATGCCAAAACTTTTTAATCTTTCAATAATAACTAACACCTGGCTGTGGCACATGTGCTATAGGTTTGCCATAGTGGTCAAATGATCTATGTCTATCGATAAAGAAAAAGAGGTACAAGTGGGGGGAAAAAAGCACAGAAAAAATTCACTATCTCCTCAGCTCTAAACAGAATCAGCAGACCAGATATTGGGGAGAAAATTTGTATTCTTACTACTAGTAACTAGAAAAGCTTCCTACAACCATATTTAAATGGAAACTAAATGAATAGTTCCTTCTGGTATGTATCCTCAATCCCACTTGTGACTACCATTTCAGTCCATATACTATTATAAGCATCGTGTATGCTACAGCATTCCAAGTCTATTCACAGACATTAGCTCATGCAGAAAGTCTCTCTAGGAGTGACACTGCCTAGGGGCCGCTGGAACCTGAGTAGATCCAGAGTGCAGGCCCCGCGAGTGAGTGAGACGACCGGGGTCCGCGGGATCTTGAATGAACCCACAGCGCAGGCCCAGCGAGTGAGAGATGACCCAGGACCGCGGATCCTGACTAGACCCAGAGCGCAGGCCTGGCGAGTGAGCCAGAGGACCCGTGGATCCTGAATAGATTCAGAGCGCAGGCCAGGCCAGTGAGTGAGACCACCTGGGGCCCGCAGGATCCTGAACAGATCCAGAGCACAGGACCGAGTGAGCGAGACCACCCGGGCCCGCGGATCCTCATTCGACCCAGAGTGCAGGCCCAGAAGGGAACCCTTCAGCAGAACTCCCTGCAAAGAGGCTAGAGGCAAGACCCACCCACCTGATTCAGGAGCAGAACATCTTGCCAGAGAGACACAAAAGGTTCAACTCCAACGCCTGCAGCAGAAAGAAGTGGAGCACAGCAGCCAGATCCAAACAACACCCACCTGGAGGAATCTAAACTTCATAGATCCGAACCTGGTGCTAAGGTAATAACTCTATCTAAGCTCTACACCAAAGGTCAGAAGACAGTGGTATACAAAATGACAAAGAGAAGGAACAAAATGGAGTCTCAGCCTTGAGTCTACACAGAACAATTGCAGAAGACACTAGCACTGAGGAAACTGGAAATCACACACCAGATATCTCTGAAATAATAGCGTTGGCAGTAAAGAAACAATTGCAGAAAGGTATAGAAGAAATCAGATCAGAAATAATTTTGGAACTAAAAAAATGTAGTGATAACTATAATCAAAGAAGTACTAAGTGCTTCTAAAGAATACACTGATTAAAAAAAATAGAGCAGAATATAAAAATGATGGAATCCCTGAATAAGCAATTTAGGAAAGAAATAGAATGTATGAAACAGGTTCAAAGTGATATACAGAAAATTAAAACCTCAATCACAAGCTGGCAAAACCATTTGAGTGAAAGTGAAAACAGACTTTCTGACCTTAAAGACACCATTGAAGCTAGTGAAAAAGTAAGAAAAGATCTCTTTAAAACAACTAGGATGCAGGAAAAAATAATTCAATACCTGCAAGACGATGCAAAGATGAACAATGTGCGACTAATAGGCATCAATGAGATGGAAGGAGTCAATACAAATGATGTAAAAAAAAATATGGGTAGAAGTAATAGAAGAAAACTTTCCCAAATATGGGGCAACAATCTGACATTCCTATAACCGAAGCATATAGAACTCCAAATAATATCAATCCAATGAAAACCACACCCAGACACATAATAATCAAGATCCGAGAAATTCAGCATAGGAACGGTATACTAAAAGCCGCTAAAGAAAAGAAACAGATCACATTTAAAGGAAAATCCAGCAGAATAACAGCAGATTTCTCTTCAAAAACCATCAAGTCAAGAAGAGCATGGAGCAAAGTACTTCAAGTCTTGCAAGAAAACAAATTGCAACCCAGACTGATCTATCCTGCAAAACTATCTTTCAAGTATAATGGAGAAGTGAAATATTTCCATGACAAAGAACAACTAAAGAATTTCATGATGACAAAGCCAAGCCTATACAGACTACTAAATGATGTCCTAGAGAGGGAGCAAATTGATCACAGCCCCATGAATGAGAATGGAAAGAACCCACCAAATAGGGCAAACAGAGGAGAATAAGAGGTATACAATAGTAGTCTTTCAGTTATTTTTTGTGTTCAGCAGCAAAATATTTCCATCAGCACACTCTACAAATGGACTTCTCTTCCACCCTATGGGTCATGATTCCACCTGAGTCTACAGGGTGGATTTCAAAGAAATAGCTGTAGCTCAGTTCCACAAGTGACGCCTAGCCACCAGTAACTGTCACGGTCATTATGCATGTCCACAACACACTAGAACTTTGTACGATATTCTATCCTCAAACTGTTAGAAGTGCTGGTCATTTACTTGCCATTCCAGTATTTATCTTGTGTTTTACTCTTATTGCTTCTTTGCTATCATGAAAACTTTTTCTTAGTTCAATTGTTTTGAAACATTTAATTTTTAATTAGTATTTAATTTTCTGAATATTGCTTAATCTTAATTTTTGTTCTAAGATTTATACTATATCTTTGACTTACAATTCATTTAAAAGACATTGAGGGCGGCGACCTGGCGCAGCAGTCTCCACGCCGGGCTGTGGAGCACGAGGTCGCCGGTTCGCGCCCCCATCCCGACTCTTTCTCTTTGGGGCTGGGGAGATGGCTCAGTGGAATAAGTGCTTCCCTGGCAAGCACAAGGGCCTGAGTTCAATCCCCGGTTCCGCCAAAAATAAAATAAAATAAAATAAAATAAAATAAAAGACATTGTATGATATCTTCTCCTAGTATTAGAAACTTTAAAAAGTATATTTCCACGTTCTGTTGATTTTATATTGCTTCTTCCCTGTCTTATATACACACATACACACACATATATGGAAAAAAATATGTGTATACCCCAACATAAGATTGGTACTGTTTCATAGAAATCTGCAATGACCTTTAAATAAGGAAGGATTCATCTAATATATATTTTTTATATAGTCCTGCATAACTATCATATTGAGAGCTCTTTATTGTTCAGTCGGGAGCATACTGCAACTTTTCTTGCCTTTTAAATTATGGTCTTTGTTATTTCCTATCTGCCACTTCTGGAGGTATTAAAATATTTCAAGTTTGTATAACTAGAAAATCTTACTTTTAGTTTTAAAAGGTATGTTTGGTAAGTATAAAATTCAAAGAGGACAGATCTTTTCTTTCAGTCCTTTAATTAATCTAGTTTCTTACACACTTGGACCTTTTTTTTTTTTCTTTCTAATGTGGAATAAGATGCTATTTAATTTTGTTCTTCCATAGCTAATATTTTTGTGTACATACTTTAATGAGTATAAGCTGAACTAAATTCAGAACTTTTAAATCTTTAAATATTTATTGCCTACTCCTTTCTACTTTGAGAATTCTAATTGTATGAATATAAGTTTCTTGGTTTT
>NW_004524809.1:857342-858136 GCF_000260255.1 Octodon degus
GGACTCAGGTCAACAACTTCTGACACTGCCAGTCAAGCGGAAGATCCAATATTATTATGGACTACTGGACTATTTTGGAATATTTTGCTGAGTTCACACACCTATAATATTTAAATGACAGAACTAATCCAAAAAAGGGGATATAGGTGAATGTCCATTTTGTATCTGTGTATTCAAAATGGTTAGGATAGATATATAGCTACATTCTCTTAATTCAAGGAATAGAGGGAGTTGTTCTAATAGTGTTTGTAAACAGGATATCATTTCTTCATCTTGTACAACAAACAACCACTAGGAAGGCAGTATGCAATGTGAATTATTGGAACTATCCTACCAGTGTGATTTGAAACTGTCTCATTGCTATTTATTTCTCAATAAAATTATGGAAAAAAAAGAAAAAAAAGTTTTCCTGCTTTTCTTGGAGATAAATATGCTGCAGGGAACAATGAAAGCCCTGTGATGACCAGTGAAAACACTGTTAAACCTTTCTTTTGAATAAATCCAGAATTATCCTTAAAGTAAACTGAAGTACTGCTGCTTACCCATGATTATGATCCTCAGTGCAAGTCTCTACATGGGGCATGCTTGTCAACTGTGAAAATAGACTGCCACTATTACAAACTTCTCATTGAAAATGTGAGCAAGATTTAAGTAAAGATTTAACCACATTGGGCTGGTGAGATGGCTCAGTGGTCTAAAGCACCCATTTAGAACAAGCTTAGCAAAGCACAGGGACCACGGTTCAATCCCCCAGCACAACATGCCAGCCAGCCCCGCCCCCTGGTGGGCTGAGC
>NW_004524809.1:858236-863250 GCF_000260255.1 Octodon degus
AATTAAATTAAATTTAAAAAAGAAAAAAGAAATTTAGAAATCTAACCATATACAGCACTGTAAAAAAAAAGAAAAAAGAAAGAAAGAAAGAAAGTCTGTCTACTACTCCAATTATAAGGAAAAGGAAACTAAGATTTGAACAAAGGAGCAGTAACCTATGATCTGAATTAAACTGGTCTCAATCTTCCCATCACTACCTTCCATGGCACTGTTCACTGGCTTTCTGTGCCAGAATCTAGCAATTTCTGAAAAGAATTCCCAGCTAACAACAAAGGTAAATAATTAAGGTAAATGCCACTGAGAGATGAAGGAGTCTATAAAATAGCTTAAATAAATGATATTTCTGCCCAGTTAATAAAGTTTCCAATTAGATTAGTTAACTTCCTACTTGTTTGGAATCTGTGACGCAGTCCAGGAAGCCTATCAAAAACAAAGAAGATCAAAGTCAAAGACCTGGGTTTGAGCCCCAACCCCCTCACTTCCTGGCTGTTGGAGCTTCAGTAATCCTCTTAACATCCTCAGATCTTAATTTTTTCATTAAGTGAAATGAGAATAATATTGATTACTGCACCACAGATACCTCTGCATGGAGGATTACATATAGCATGGATATGATAGTGCTCAAAGTTTCCACAAATAAGCCAACTTAAAAGTATAATCACTGGACTGTTTCAAAACACTAGTAATCAGTGTTTTCTAAACTATATACAACAAACTAACAAAAATGAAGAAATATTCATCCAGGTTTGTTCTATTTTTCAAATTATTTTTAGTGTCACAGAAACCTGTCCACAAATGATATTACCTGGCTTGAAGACTCCTATAATCACTCATGTAGTTGTTGCCTTAAACCTGCTATGAAAATCTGCTTATCAAGGTGGGATATCTATTGAAATTTTCATCTGCCAGTGTCATGGTTTGGGGTTTTTGCAAGGGAAACAATATAATACAAGACACATTTTATAATACTAGTTTAGAAGGAATCATCCAAGAATCATATACAACAAATGCAGGAAATCTATCCACACACTAAATACTAAACAATCCAGCTGAGGGCCTGAATCCTAATATCCTGCATGAGTCCAGATGAAAACCTAGAGCTCATAACAATGCCTCTCACAAATCCAACTAGAGGCCTAGAGCCCACAACAAAGTCTCATGCAGTCTGGCTTCCTGGATCTGTGCTAGAAAGGCCCAAAGGTCAGTGCTGGAAGCTAGAAAGTCTATGCCAGAGGAATGAAGGATCTGTACTAGCAAGCTCAGGGATCTGAAGTGGAGCTAGGAAGCAAAGTAAGCGCTAGAGCTTCCCCAAAAGTACCACAGCCATCCTCAACAACAGCAAGGTCTTGAGCTCCTCCAGCAATGAAGAAAGCTGAGTTCCAATCAGGAAAGCCAATGTGACAAACTTCTCCGTGAGGCTAAGTAGTGCACCATCTTCCCCTCCGGAGCCAGGAAGTGATGCTCAAGATGAGGACCAAAGCTCCTCCAAAGTTCATCAAGAAGGCCAGCATGACGAGGTCCTCCAGCAGAACAGCCCAAGAGAACTAGCAGCTTCAAACAGCTCCAACTGCTTCTCCAAAGGTCATCCCTAACAATGTTTTGGCAGCCTCTCCAGTTCTGCCTTTTATGCTGCTGGCAACAATCCTCAGGTGGGCCTCCCACACCCAGCACCACCCTAGTTCAATTCATCTCCGTGTAAGAGGTTGACCACCAGTTAGCCATCCACCACAGCCAGTTATGTTGTTACACATTTTCAAAGTTTATTTCAAGTAATTCTCATAAAAAGTTACACTTTATCTCCTTTTCATAGATGAACAATCTAAAATTTAGAGGGAATAAGAAATCGCCCAACATTAATCATGTGCTTGTGTCAATGAGAAAAAGAAACACCTTAGTGCTTAGGCAAACAGAAATCTGCAATGTTGTTATCTGGAAATCTACATTGTAGAACTATGTACTAATTAACAATTGTAATGTATTTAATGACTTATTACATTGACTAAACTAATACCAACCTATCACATAGCACATGCCCACAATATGACATCACTTTAAACCTGCTTTTCCAAAATTTTCTATTTTATCCTTGCCTAAACCCTTGATGCCAACTAGTCTAAATCTACTCTACACATATTTTACTCATTTGTTACTATACTTCTGCTTTTTCTTTCCTCTTCTTCTTAATTGAAGTGTCTCTCTCCTTCTTCATCCTTCACACACCAGATCAAATCTGCCTTTTGTGACATTATCTGATTTCTCTATTAAACAGTATCTCCTCCTACTCTGAACAACTCTATATTGTCAATCAATATGACCTTTAGAAAGCACTCAATTTTGAGAAATCACTTAATTTATAAGGATCTCTGAAGATAGATTTGGCCTACATCCCTAATTTTTGAAATAAAAATTGAGGCTTTAAGGGTTAAATTGCCCATGGTAACACAAAAACTTAACTGGCAAAGTACAGACTTGAAGCTTAATGCTTAAATGTTTACAATGCTCTTTCCACTATATTACCATAATTTTTAAAATCTTTTATTTATTTGGTACAGGGTCTCACTACACAGCTCAGACTTGTAGTGATCCTTCTGTCACTACAAGTGATCCTTCTATACTGCATATAGTCCCCTATATGCAGTACTGGGGGGATCAAACTTGGGTCCTTGCACTTGCCAGGCAGAAACTTATACCAGTGAGTTATCTCCCTAGTCCACTATATTACTGTAAATTTGTCCTTCTTGAGATTCTATTTGAGTTCTGAAACCTGAAACTATATATTCTATATTTCTGTGATTAAAACTTGTTTTGTAGCCTTCATGGTAATTAACACACTGGCGTTTGTAGTTGTTAGCCGATTGATTTGTTTATCGATCTTTCATTGGCACCCTTTTATCCAATTGATAAAATGTGAGTAAACTCAGGACTCTAGAACTGAAATCCTCAACAAGAACTATTCATCAGAAAATAGGGACTGAAGAGGGCCATATATTCGTACATATCCTTGGAGTCACATTGAAAGGAAAAAAAAAAAAAACTCACTCTCACTGGAACCTAGAAGTACAAAAGAAAAGTAGTCTTCAGCTGTGTTACTATTGTTGGAGCCTTCCAAGGATTCAAGTCCATAATTGAGAAATGGGGCCTCAATTTCCTTCTACAAAGCACAAGCCTCTTTGTGCAGGATTAAATCAAACTGAAGTTATTGTATAAACTTGTTAGGCCCCTTGAACTGAGAAATAGATCAAAAGTATAGATCCTAGAAAAAGAATTATATATAATTGTGCTTGGGAGGACTGGAATGAAAGAATGGTCCTGAATAGGAGGAAAAAAAGAAAGAACAGAACTTTTAACTTGAGGAAGGCTCCAGTAAACAAAGACATCTTGGTGCCTCAACTAAGAATGAAATAGAAGCCTAGAGCACAATAGCTGTTCTCCCAAAGGTGAGAGCAATTATGGGGTGGGTATGCACACCAAACAGGAATTACAGGTATGTGGAGCAGGTACATCAGCAGCCTCAGCTAAGGGTAGGGTACCAAAAATGCTAAGATAGTAACAATATAGTCATTGCTTTTATGCCATTTTACAGTTTATAAAAAGATTTTGGAGCCGGGGAGATGGCTCAGTGGAATAAGTGCTTCCCTGGCAAGCGCAAGGGTCTGAGTTCAATCCCCGGATCCGCAAAAAAAAAAAAAGATTTTTAACTTCTTATTGATCCTCACTGGTTACTGTAGCTGTCATATAGTATAATATAATATAATATAATATAATATAATATAATATAATATAATATAATATAATATAAATTTATAATTAAGGAACTAATTTATTTACAGAGAACTAAAGAGTCACTTTTACTCATCATTGATACAGTCATAATTTTTTCATGAATCATGATTAGAAAGTAATTTCTGCAATTCTTTCAAAATGCTGGGGATTGGGGCCTGGGAGATGGCTCAGTGGAGTAAGCGCTTCCCTGGCAAGCGCAAGGGTCTGAGTTCAATCCCCGGTTCTGCCAAAAAATGCTGGGGATACTGACATAAAAGTTATGGTCATTGTCCTCAAAGGGCTTACAGCATTGTTAAAGGTAGGGAGATGAAGAAGTCAGACAAATAAAACCTCACTGTGATACTATGAGTTAATGTTATGAGAGATATACAAGCAAATGATGGTTTATAACATAAAAGACTAATATCTAGCCCTGACTATAGAAGAGATTAACAACTGAATTTATATATTTATATATATTTTTTCTTTTAAATACATCTTAAGCTGAGTGTAGTGGCACACATCTGTAATCCCAGCTACTTAGATGGCTAAAGCAGGAAGATCACTAGTATGAGGCCAGCATGGCAACTTCATAGTGTTCTGTCCCAAAATAAAGGCTACATATGGCTGGAGGGGCAGCTCAGTTGCTCTGCTCAGAGTTGCTGAGGACCACACACTACTTCAAAGTACTATGGGCTATTATGGCTCTCTCATTCAGAGCTAAATCTCTAGAGATTTGGGCTGGGGAGAGGCTCAGTAGAATAATTGCTTCCCTGGCAAGCACAAGGGTCTAAATTCAATCCCATGTTCAAAAAAAAAAAAAGAAAGAAAGAAAGAAAGAAAGAAAGAAAGAAAGAAAGAAAGAAAGAAAAGAAAAGAAAAGAAATTTCTAGAGATTTGTGATTGATTTGGAATGTTTGAAAATTAGTACTTAATTAATCTTTAAAAAAACTAAGAAAGAAAGCAATCTAAAGTGTATATCTCAAGAAAATAAAGATGACTTTCAACATAATAGCATATACCTCTAATCCTAGAACATTTCTTTCTCTGCTATTCCTTTCATTCTTTTTTTCACTGTCTGAATCAATCAATCAATCAATCAATCTCTCTCTCTCTGATCAAATCCATACAACAAAGATGTATCGGCCTCTGGCTGGGAAGATAGCTCAGTGGCATAAGTACCTGCATGGCAAGCACAAAGTCCTGAGTTGGATTCCTGGTACAAAAACAAAAACAAAAGAGGAAGAGGGAG
>NW_004524809.1:871080-883430 GCF_000260255.1 Octodon degus
CACACACACACACACACACACACACACACACACACACAAAATAATAAAAGATTTAACCACATTGTCATGGTGCCCAGAAAGAGGTTGGTTGGTTGGGTTTTTGACAATCTGCCAAAAGCAACATTGTTCTGCAGTTTTTCATCCGTTTATGTTCTGTTTTTTGTTTTGTTTTGTTTTGTTTTTTAAGCTTCTTCCTGAGGCTTCTTGCCTGTTACCATAAGCCCTCCTTCAAGTTATTGTGCAACACTCTATACTTTCCTGTTTTTATTTACTTATTATGCTCTTTTGATTTGGAATGTAAATATGTCCCTATCATCCACTTTATTACTTTTTTGTACATTGGGTTTTAAATAAATGTGTGTTTAATGTTCAAAAAAAAACAAAAAAAAATCTTCAGCAATATTCTCGTTGAGACAGTGGCTCTCAATTAAAGTAAAAAATTACAAATCAAGATTCTCTATCCTTGTGTACAAAATAATCACCTGCATGACAAAATTTGGAAAACTCAAAAAATAACCCAAGGGCTGGCCAGATAGCTCAGTGGATTAAAGCATCTGCTTAGACAGACACAGGGGCCAGGGTTCAATGCCCAGCATGCTATGCCGGCCCTGCCCCTTGCAGCGCACTGAGACTGCAACTATGACTGGGCATGGTGGCATGTGCCTGTGATCCCAGAGCTTGGGAGGCTGAAAAACAGGAAGTATCACTATGAGTCTGATCTGTGTAGTGAGTGAGACCCTAAAGACCATGTACAAAAAAAAAGCCAAAATAAGCAAGATACCTGCCATCAAAAACAAGAACAATGCAACAATAAAGTAGTATGCCTCAATCTTTTACAAAATGCTTTCTTTAGGATCTTTAATTTTCAGAACAGTGTTTTGAGATATAAGTATTCCTACTTCCCTTTTACAGATTAGGAAATTAATTTTTGTCTGTCTTATTCCAGCATCTAGGATAGCATTTAGCATATAGTAGATCCCAGTAAAATTTGTCAAAATGGGGTCTGGGGATGGCTCAGAGACATTATGTAACTCTGATAAGGTCAAATGGTTAATAGTGGTGCCTGCGTTCCATCCTAGGTCTTTGACTTTCAGTTCAATCTGCACATTTTCATACTACTAAAAAGAATGAAGAAAATTATAAGCTAACTGAACATAATCTTAATCTACTTTACAACTTTCAGTGAACTGGTTAAAATTTAAGAAATCCCTGCTATCAAGAGACAAGACACCAAAATTAGTAAATTTCCTTCTATGATTCTTAGTCACATGGCATGAGCATTGTAGCAGTGCAGGAACCTAGGATATTTGTTCACTTTGTTCTGCCATACATCAGTTGTCCTACCCAAAGCCATCTCTTCATGCTTATGGAAGCAGTGTCTGAAAAACAAGAAAGCCTTCTAGATCATCCTCTTTTCTCTCTAATAGCTTTTTAGTACCCCATTGTAGCCATGTGGGAAGCCAAAACAAAGGACGACAGTATGCCACCCAGAAAGCACGCAGGTCTCTCTCTCACAGACTAGAGATGTGCAAATAATGGAAATGCCACAAAACACACACACACACCATAGTGAAATATTCTATCCTGAAGCCACTACATTGAACCATACTCTCATTCCATAGAAGAGATGTAATCTTCAAAGTATTATGTGTATCAAGTTTTTATACATTAAATTTCAAAAGGGGTCTGGGGAGATGGCTCAATAGAATAAGTGCTTCCCTGGCAAGCGCAAGGGCCTGAGTTCAATCCCTGGTTCCATAAATAAATAAATAAATAAATAAATAAATAAAATAAATTTCAAAAGCAGTGGTTTGTTTACATAAATAAATAAATCATGTAGCAAGTATTTTTTTCAAGAGAAACAATTTTATAAGAAAAATTTGTCACCTAATTCTGATAAAAACTTTGGCATATTATTGCAGGTAATCTAGGCTCAGGTCTGGATACTTGAGTTTACAGCTAGCTACTCTGAGGCAAGTGACTGCCTTTCTAAGTTCATCTATGAAACAGATATCTTATGTATTGCTCAGAACTGTTGTAAAGATAAAATGAGACAAGGCTATGAACAGCTGTGTAAATTGTAAAGCATAGTGCACATGGCAGGAACTGAGAAATAACTGTCACTTGACAATTTAGTATAGTATATAAAAGATCTTAGACCTATCAGGGAGAGAGGAATTCAACTAAAAATCCCCAATTCCCAGCTTAGATGAGCAAAAGTACACAGCAGATATTACAGAATTCATCTTTTCTGGGGATACTACATAATAGCAATACTTGTTAGAAGGATGTAGTAAATGGAAGGGACTCAAAGGTGAGCTTCTCATTCAAGGAAATGTTTAGTCATTTGTTGACACATAATTCTTCCAAAGATTTATATGCATTACCTAAGAAAAGAATTATGGAGTTAAAGTTTTTAAAAGAAATGCCTGCTGAGGCAGATGCAGGAGCCTGGGGTTCAATCCTGGCCTGCCTGCCAGTCCTGCCCTCAGGGCATGCTGAGACAACAATTGGGACTGGGTGTGGTGCCATGTGCCTGTAATCCCAGCACTTGGGAGGCTGAAAAACTGGAAGGATCACTACAAGTCTGATCTACATAGTAAGACCCTGTAGGCCTTGTACTAAATACATTTTTTTAATTAAAGTTTTTAAAATAAAATGGCACAAAAAACATACAGTAGAAATAGTGTACAGTTGGAAGGTATCTCGGAGAATGTCTGTATCAAGACTCTCCTTTGACAAATTTTAGAGAATCATATTCCAAAGATGCAAAGTGCATACTCACTGTTATGGAACATTTCTAACCACAGCTTCTTCATTCCCCTGAAAAACCTATCTCTGTGTTCCTATAACACTTTGTGCAACTAATTACCACACTACATTCAAATCCTACCTAAATGCCTATCTCCTCCCCACCCACAATAAAATCCTGAGAGACTAAACTTGTATTCAACTCCTCCTTACAACCCCAGGTTTGTGCTAGATACTTAAGGGTGCTAAACCATATCCCAGTTAAAACTGTTCTGCAAATTTGAAAGGAAAATATGAACTTCTGGGAAACTTTCCAGTTAGGCCTCCATTCTTTTTACTTAAGAAGATATTACCAAAGGCTAATGTTGCTATAGATCAGTACTTGGATACAAAAAGACAGTAAGAAATGTTAAACAGACATGAAGGAAAGAATGAGTTCCCAAAAGGAAGGTCACTGAGCAGCACAGGACCTACTAACTTTATTTGATTGCTGGATTTTGATGCCTAGATCTCTAAGACTCTCAACCATTTTAGAATGATTTTTGCTGAAACAACAATAACACAAATAAGAAGCATATGATTGCTGGTGATAGTGTGCTATGTTTATGTGGATTTTTTTTCAAACAACAACTCCACAATGAGACTTCTTAAAAAGCAAATTATATTCTTAAGTAGACAAAGGACTAAGTTTAAGGTTCTCCTCAAAGAATGTCTTAAGAGTAAAACTGGAATCAAAAGATGTTGAATCTTCCCATTCTCTTGCTAAATTTTTATTTGTTCTTGGATAAATCATTTCTCTGGATATATGATTATTCAGAGTCCCTTAAGGTTTTTTTGTTTTGTTTGGTTTGGTTTTTTGGTTTTTTTGGTGGAACCAGGGATTGAACTCAGGCCCTTGTGCTTGCCAGGGAAGCACTTATTCCACTGAGCCATCTCCCCACCCCACCCCACCCCCGCTTAAGTTTAAATGCTGTAATTATATGTACAAAGTCACTTCTTCGATAGAGTGAGGGATGGAAAAAGGGAAATGTTAGGGAAGTAGAAGGGCTGTAAATATACAGTGTGGAATAGTGGGAATAGTGGAATAGTGGGGAAAAAAGCTTAGCAGGGTAAAGTAGTAGTAGGGAAAAAAATTTAGTAGGGTAAAGTTCTGGGACTGGTTATGCCATTAAATATCTGAGTAACCTTTAACATGTTTTTTTTTTCTTTTTAGACCAAGATTTCTCCAATTTTAAAGAAACCCATATGTCCTTCCAGTTATAATATTCCAGAATTCCAAAGTACAGACAGCTATTGCTATGATTAATAAAACTCTATGGAGTAAGTATGTTCCATGTTTTTGAAAAAAGACACATTTAGCAGAGGGACTGGGGAGATATCTCAGTAGATTAAGTACTTCGCTGGCAAGTACAAGGGCCTGAGTTCAATCCCTGGTTCCACAAAAAAAAAATAAATAAATAAAATAAAAATAAAATAAAATTAGCAGAGAAAAACCCCAAACCCCATTTGAACTTTTCCCAAGTTCCAGTCTAAATATTTTTCTAGAACTACTCAAAAGTACTGGTCCAAATGAACTACTGTATTTTGAATACTATTCTTAATAAAATACCCAATGGTTGGTCAGGAAAGAATGAAAATAGAAACAGATGCTAAATCCTCTGGCAGAGATGTGGGCTGGATAACACAAAGCAAGATGACTGGCTTCCGCTGACCTCCTGGCTCTCCAAGCCCACAATGCCCCCTGTGGCCTCCTCCACAGACATGCTGCACAGCAAGCTGTTCCAGCTGCGGGAGTCTGGCGAGCAGCAGCAGCACTCAGAGCTGGATTCCAACCAGTCCCACTCCGCCGGCACAGTGCTCTCCTCCTCCTCCTCCACCAACATCGATGACTTGAAAAAAAGACTGGAGAGAATAAAAAGTAGTCGCAAATGAAGCTGCCACCCTGGCTCCCTGCAGCTTAGGTTACTAAACTAGAAGCCCTCATAGTGTGGCGTGGCCAAGCAGGCCAAGTGTGCACAAAGTGGCTGGAGGTATTGGCCAGCGGAAGAGGTGATGTGGCCACCCCAGGTCCCCATGCACCCACAGCTGACTGTGGATTAGTTAGTGTACAGACTTGTAAGCAGCTGTCCCTCAGCACACACTAGTGTCCATGGCCTTTTTCTGTTCTTTTCTTTTTTTGACTGGTCATTTGTAAAATTGTCCTAATCTTTCCTAGCTTTTAACTATTAGAACTCTTTAATAGTTTTTCTTTGAGTTTGTGATCTCTTCTCCCTGTAGCCCCGAAGGGTCACTAAATTCTGTATGAATGCATGGCATGACGCAACTAATTTAAGAGTCTTTTATAAATAAAGTTTACATTAACGAAAAAAAGAAAGAAAGAAACAGATGCTATGTATATAATGTCTTAATGTAATCTGTTTGTTGTTTCCTTTTCTGCTATTGTATTTTCCTTATGCTACCCACTGGTCAGACTCAGCCAAACTTATCCCTTTTGTCTCAAATTTCTGCAAAGTTCAGTTTTAATCCCATTTCTATGAAGCCTTTCAGTCCTGATCTAGCCCACATTCTTCTCTCTTTTAAACTGCTATAATACTACATTGCTATTGCATATAGTAAATGAGATTTCTAAAGATCTCATAGTAACAATGGACATATAGTAACTGCTCAACTGGACATATAGTAAGTAGTTGGTATTGCCATGCCTTTTACACTAATCATATATCATCAGTTCAATGTGTCTCAAATTTAGTGTGAAAACCTACTTCTTATCAGTGACAGGACAGTACAAGAAGAAACAAGAACAGATGGAAACTTGTTTTTTAAGTATAAAAATAATTAAAGGGCAATCTTAACTGCACTTCAAATTTCAGTATGAACCTTAAAAAAGAAGACATGAAATTTAAAATTATAAAAATTAATAACATTATAAGGAGCTTGAGTTTATTTTTGTATTGGCACACATACATTTTTTCAATAATCCTTTAATGTGAAAAAACGTGAAAGTTAAGCTACAGACCTCAGGCAACCAATGAAATACTTCAAGCTTAAGAGAAACATCCGCCAATCTTCCCATTGACCTAGTCAGCAGTAAGATGCCCAGATTACACTGACAGAAACACAAGGAAATCTGTTGTGCATTAAGGACGCTCTGAGAGGCTTCCACTTATACATCTTTCTTTTATTTATTTACTTTTTTTTCTCATTTGTGTATTTGATACAGGGTGTCACTGTGCAGATCGGACTCATGATGATCCTCCTGTTTTCAGCCTCCCCAGCACTGGGATTACAGGCATGCGCCACCACACCTGGACTCTGTTCCCACTTAGTGTGCCCAGGGGTGGAGCCAGTGCAGTATGTGGAACTGGGGATCAAACCCTGGTCTCTGTGCTTTCAAAAGCAGGTGCTTTGTCTGCTGAGCTATCTCACTGGGTCTATACAGCTTTCTTTTACATCTCCAACTATTTAAATGCTTGTTAAAACACTCTTTTGCATTCCATAATTCATATGAGACCAATTTTTTTTATGTATTTGATACAGGGTCTCGTTATGCAGCTCAGATTCATTCATAGTGATCCTCCTGTTTCAGCCTCCCCAGCACAGGGCTTATAAGCATGCATCACCGGGCCCAGTCTTGGTGGCTGGCTTGGCACAGGGCCAGCAAAACATGCAGTACCAGGGATTGAACTTGAGTCCTCGTACTTGCTTAGGCAGGTGCTTAGACAGTTGAGCTATCTCCACGGCCTGAAATGGGACCAATATTCTTAAATTCTACTGGGATACTACACTCTGACTTCCTATCAATGACCAGGAAAATTATATTGGGCATATATGACATCTACTTACTGAATACTATCTAGATAGCTTAAACTGTAGGACAATATTACTGAAATCAGCCATAAGTTACTGTGCTTATCCTAAGCAAACACCTCAATTGATGCAACCTTTCAATAAAAGTACTCATCAAGATTTGACTCAGTTGTTTTCCACAAATTTAGAAGATATGCATTATAAGGAAACAAACTGCAATTCTGGGAATTGCTGTAAAGCACAAAAACAGAACAAACTGCCATCAAGCACTAGACTCACACTGTGCATATGAGTTATAATAAATCAATGGTATAACTTCAGAGAAAATCAGAAAGCAGTTGGGAATCAGCCCACAAGAAAGTGGAGTCTATTACTTCCATCAGAAGTCTAAACTCCAGGGTGAGGCAAATTCTCTGGTTTGTGCCAGACACTCTTCCTATAAAATACAACTATCCAAGAACTTCATATCTTGATCTGTTGAAGCATATCTAACTATACACCAATCTACAAGAGCCTCAGAACACTCATGCAAATAATTATCTACCTATCTGTAGAGATCTCCCTAGCAATTAGACTCAAGCAAATAGCTTCAGAGGGATGAAAGACCAGGGCAAGGCACACAAGGGTGACATTTTGATTAGAAGAATGAAACACCAATGTTATTCTCATTTCTACCCCTTTTTCCAGACTCATCTTGTGTGAAGCTTTCCCCAATGACCCTAGCTCTCACTAATTACTGAAACACTAGTCCCAAGAAATAATTCTACTTTCCTTTTTGTTACCTGTTGCATGAATCTACTTCATCTCCCAATTTTGAATGTGAGTTTTCCAAAAGTACACGCCTAGCTACCTAGCCCCTAGTAAGAGCTTATTCCTAATACTAATATTGCTAATAATAGTAACAGTGAGGAGATGTAACACAGAGCCTAGGCAACAGTGGAAGCGAACCAGGCTGAATTCAAATCCTGATTCTACTATTTATTGACTGTGTGACTATGAACACATCCCTTGACTTTTCTACGCCTCATTTGTGATGAGATAACCTATGGTTGTCACACTGAAAATACCTGCTCCACAGTTTAGAATATAAAGGATGATCAACACAGCATAGCTACCTTCCTTTTCCCCTTAATAAGCACTTGTTGATTTTAATTAGTTGGAGCAAACTGGGAGGGATGGCACTGGCACCACAGAATTCTCCCACATTTTTCTCATGCACCCTCTTGCACACAGCAAAGGTCTCCTTTTCTATGCTACAGTCTTGAAGGAAAAAAAAAAAAAAAAAAAAAAAAAAAAACGCCAACCAAATAAGACACTCAGATGACTTTCTGGAACATTCACATGAGTGAGAAGACATTCCTTCTACTAGACCACCCCAGCCCTCCTCCTCCAAGTCTCCTGCTGACAGAAGGGCAGTTAGCAAAGCAGTGGTCAAAAGCAGCAGAAGGGAAAGGGAGATGAGCAGCTTTCCAGTCTCTTTTGCGTGCCTCTTTCTTGGGGGAACACTTGGCTAGATTCAGACCTCAAACCAACCTATAAATCCCTCCTCGCATCCCTGAAGAAAAAGCACCTCAAATTCTTGGCCTCTTCTTTTCTGCAAGCCTTCATCGATCAATTCTACCATCCCACTACCTGCTACATCCCAACTTCCTGCTACATCCAGCAGAACCTGTCAATTAATCTTAAGTGGATCTCATTCGTGCTGTTTCCAACTAGATGAAACAGCTTTTGCAGCTTTTGCCATTCTAAGTTAGTAAAATACTATATGTTCCTTTAAAAACAAAAACATTATTTAAGTTTCTTATCCATCGCATTTAGGTGGATTATCTATCATTTATGCCCCTGTCTTACCTAGATGTTCATTTCTCACCTGTGAGAAGCCACCATGACTTCCACTCCCAACACACACACAGCAAAAACAAAAACAAGAAAACCCACATTTCCTCTCCCCGGGGCATAGAATATGGTCATGGTCATTTCATTCTCCTTCAACGAAGGGAAGCGGCCAGCGACGCGTGGGTCGCCACGTCGGGGATACGCCGCGGTCCCCAGTGACCGCACCTGACATCCGGCTGCAGGTTCCAGGTTAGAAAACAACAGATCCCCGCCGCCCTCTGCCCCCAGCACGGGTGCGCACCGCAGGTCTCCAGCCCCTCGCAGGCGGCGCCCGCGTCCCGGCCGCGCGGGGACACCCACCAGTCGGCGTGCGGCGCATCCACCACCAGCAGCACCTTGGCCCTACGCGCGGGCGCAGGCGCGGGCGCGTCCACCAGCCCCGCCGAGGCGGCCGTCTGCTTCACCGCCTGGGACAGCGAGCTGAAGAAGCCACCGCCGCTCGCGGGCGCCGGAGTCGGGCTGGGCTGCGCCGAAGGCGGCGCGGGCTGCGGCTCGGGCCGCTGCAGGTCGGTCATGTAGCCGTTGGGCAGGTTGGCGATGAAGCTGCTGTCCGACAGCCGGCGCCTCAGGAAGTTCATCATCTGGCCGGGGGCCGGGGCCGAGGGGCCTGAGGGGGACTACTGAGGGAGACTGGAGGAGGCTGAGGGAAGCTGAGGGAGGCTGCGGAGGGAAGCTGCCGAGGGAGGATGCTGAGGGAGGATGCAGAGGGAGGATGCTGAGGAAGGCTGAGGCGCCGAGCTCGCACCGCCGCGCGCCAGCCCAGCAGAAGAGCCGCGGCGCACGGGGCGGGGCCGGCTGCGCGGGGCGGGGCGGGGCGGGGCGGGGGAGGGGCGGGACTAGAGTTGGCTCCGCCCTGCGCCGCAGAGCCCGCGCCGCCTCCCGCACCTACCAGCCGCGTCTACGCTCTGGGAATCTAGAGGCGCTTGCCAGGCCTCTCGCCACCTGCGCCTGACACGCGACAGTGCGGCGAGGGCACGGGAGCCGGTCCTCCCTACCCTCTTGTCTGGAGGAAACAGACTGGTGCCAGTGGAGATGGAGGAGTAGAGAGCAGTCCCCAAGCATCGCCTCTGGACAGGAGAGATCAGCCCCGCCCTGAAGAGAGGAAGAGGGACGCGTGCAAACACACAGACACACGTACACACATAGCAACGCACACATACACAGACATACACACTGACACAGGCAGACACAGAGACGCAGAAAAATATTCAGGTACACAGTAACATGCTCACATACACTCGACTCCTTTTCCAGAGCTAGTGAGAAGGTGCCCAGGGGCAGGAGAAAGGACCAGTTCACCTCCACTGACAGCTGTGAGGTGGGTTGCGAAGAGCCACCCGCTGAAGGAGAGGACCTTTTCTGCGCTGGGGGTGAGGAAGAAGCATAGATCTCTGCACCCGATCTGGAAAGGACTGTGTGCATGTCCATGGCCTCCAGCATGCCTCTCCTGCCTCCTGACCGAGCCTGCAAAGACTGGAGACCCCTCTGCAGAGCCCGTCGAGAGGGCTGCCCAAGGCCCCTGCCTCCTCAGCTTGCTTCCCAGACCTGCGCGGCTCCCCCTCGCCTCCCCTCCCCCACACATACAAAGCTGTAGCATCCTCTTTCTGTTCGGTTTTTCCCAGTCCACCGTTTGGCCTGCAGTGACCTCCACGGAGACTTTTCTGAATGCTACCTGCCTGAACGCACTCTGCACCGTGTGTGACCCTTGGTCCTCAGCTATATTTGTTTCCTGAGTCGCACTTGAGCAGAACCCAGCAGCCATACTATGGAGGCAGACCACCAAGAGGGTGTGACCTTGGACAAATTACACCTCTGAGCCTCTGCTAATACAGGGAGTAAATAACACTTTTCCAAGTTGTTAGAGTAAATGAGATCATGTGTGTGAAACATCTGGCCCACAGTACTGATGCATTTCCCAGTAAAAGTGCCTTATTTCTTATTATGATTACATTGTTTCTCAGCAAGTCCTCCCTGGGCTGAATGGAACCAGCAAGTGGCTTGTTACTCAAGTTGGCAGGCACTTCCTGCTTCCTACATCCCAGCTGCACTCAGCTGGGGCCTTGGAGAAGCACAATCCAGCTCCTAGCCAGGGTATCAGAGAGATGTTCAGTCCACTGGAATAAAGCAGGGCTCTCTCATGCTACAGTGACCCAGGCACTGTGGTAGGAACCAGAAAGATTGCTAGAAAGGAGACCTGGCCCTTGTCTGTGGGAAGCTCAGTCCACAGGAACTGGAGAATCAAGGGTGCAGAGAGGCACAGGGACAACTAGCCACAGTACAGTGTGAGAAATGCAACAATGTAGGTAAGCAAGGGTCTAAGAGCCCTAGGCAGTGAGGGACTCAGTCTGCCTGTGAGTTTCAGAAAAGGGTTCTTGGGGGAGGTGAAACTGAGATACATCTTAAGACACCTGGAAGAGTTTGCTAGTGGAGAAGTGGCAGAAGCACTCAGGCAGAGAGGGCATAGAGTTATGCTGTAGGGCATCCTCCAGAAATTCTACCCAGAATCCTCCATTGTTGGCCAAGTGGTTCATACCTTGAGTTTCTTAGGGCACCCATTGAAGTTAAAATATTGTGGTGACTAGAGTGTAAGCTTTTCAAGAATAAGACTGTGCCTTAGTCTCATCTCTGAATCCCAACATCAAACACAGTGCCTGACTCAGTTATTTGAGCACTGAACTGTATTCCTACCTAACTCTGTTCTTTTCTAATGGAAGATAAAGTTGATGTTATTAATAATGAAATCAATTCAATGTACTGTCTTTCCTAGAAGTATTTTTTTAGAGAATCAAAGAAGTCTTTTCTATAGGTATGTATTTCTAATGGTGGCATTTCAGACATTGGGTCACTTCTATTTTTTAGGTGATTGGCTATATATATATATATATATATATTTCCCCTAACCATTATGCTTACAGTATATGGATAATATTTTTAAAGCAACCAATTGACAGACATGTTTTGAGCACTTTATACACACAGAGCATTATGCCAGGGACCAGAGAGGAAGGAAGACGCACAGCTGGCTAATAGTCAGTGCATAGAAGGGGGAGGGTGCATGTTAAAGGAGCAGTGGAAGAAGTGATGCACAGTGGAAGATTTCACAGCGGAAGGGAGGCTCATCCTGGGGGAATGGGTAGAATTCAGATAGGCAAAGATGAAGAGAAAAAGCAACCCCAAACCTGGATAGTAAGAGCAGAGTTGAGAGTCTGATGGATGCACCCTGGCACTGCATAACCCTTGTCTGTATTTTTACTCAATTCCCTGCACTATGCCTTCCAGTATTTTGGGGAAAAGCTGGGAGACTAGGCTTGTGCGCCATCATTCCCTGTCGAAAGTTTTGCTTTCCACAGTTTGAGCAACCTGCAGTTAACTGTGATCAAAACACATTCATATAACTTATTATAATGCATTGTCATAATTGTTCTATTTTATTAGTGAATGTTGCTAATCTCTTACTGTGCCTAATTTATAAGTTAAACTTTATCACAGGTGTGTATGTATAGGAAAAACCACAGTATCTATAGCTAGGGTTCAATACTCGCCATGGTGTCAGGGAACTTGGAATGTATTCCTACAGATGACAGAGGCGATGGTACCTGTTTATACCATTAGAGTCTGTTCATCTTGTGTTTGTACAAGCACTGCAAAATAAGAGGTT
The DNA here is from genome assembly GCF_000260255.1 of Octodon degus. Classification (NCBI taxonomy): domain Eukaryota; kingdom Metazoa; phylum Chordata; class Mammalia; order Rodentia; family Octodontidae; genus Octodon; species Octodon degus. The sequence continues at coordinate 883,193 of NW_004524809.1, forward strand.
CTGTCTTCTGCCACACACAGAAAGAGCTACAAAGCCTGATGTGACATCTAACTCACATAAGTGCCCAATCGTGGGAACTAGATCAGAATGTTCCCAGAGAATTGCTTTCACTTTAGACTCCTTCCTTAAGGCAATAGAGGCCCATAAGGGGCTGGAGGGATGGCTCAGTGGTCTGGGGCACCTACTTGGAACAAGCTTGGCAAAGGCATCAGGGGCCGCGGTTCGATCCCCCAGCACC
>NW_004524809.1:883530-886149 GCF_000260255.1 Octodon degus
GAGGAGGAGGAGGAGGAGGAGGAGGAGGAGGAGGAGGAGGAGCAGAAGTATTGACCTCAAATTACATGTCAGCATTCTTCTGGACACAGTAATAAAAATATCCATAAGCCTGAAAGAAGGCAGAGAGAAGATATAGATGCCCAATGCAATATAGAAATTTGGAGAAGGATATTCATCTCAGAGGATAGATATGAGTTTAATAAAAAAAGAAAAAGAAAAGAAGAGGTAAAATAATTGTAACACTGGTAGATGACACAGTAAAGACAAAGAGGAGGAATACCATATTGTGATTATAGAATGATAAAGAATTCAGGATTACTAGAAAATGAAGTTTGTGGGTAGAAAGAATTAAAAGGAGGCCAGAGAAGAAAGCAGGGGTCAAATCACAAGAGAGCTATGAACTCCATTTACAGGACATAGGAAACCACTGAAAAACTTTAAACAAAGGAATAAAGGTGACAAATTTTGCATGTTGAATAGTTTATTTAACTTAAGTGAAAATCATGAGATTTGAAGATATTCTATGTAAAAGTCATTAAGACCTTGAAATAGGAATCCATTAAATATCACCAGTTCAGACAATATTAAGAGCTAAAATAGGAAGCAAAAATAATTAAATATTAGACCAAATGACCTTGATTACCTTTAATCACCCAAATGGAAATTTCCATCAGGCTATGAACATATATCTGAAAATCACAGTTAATTTGTGGGCTGAAGCTAAAGATATGGGAACTGATGGCATTTAGGAGGCAATTAACATCGTGAGAAGGGATGAAAGAGGGAGAGTACATAGCATAAATTTAAAAAAAAAAAAAGAAGTATGCAGGAAATGGTTCCCTGAGGAACATTTCATAAGGCAGGCAAACAGGTGTTAAGAGAACAGGCAAACGAGAGCAAAGCATAAAGTGTTCAGAAGTCACGGGATTTCCAAAGGGAAGATAAACAATGCCAAACATACCATGACGGCATAGACCAATATTTTAGATTTAGCAATTCAGTTCTTTAGAAGGAACAATTCAGTATCACATAAAAAGCAGAAGCCAACATCAATGAAGAAGGACAAAGATGGAAAAAAGGAAGTAGAGACACAAGTAAGAATTCTCTTTTCCTTTGGGAAAAGTGATGAAGAGAGTAAAGTGCATGGCTGGGCAGGAAGCTCCATGATAGATCACTTGCATGCATGCACAAGGCTCGGGGGTCCATCCCCAGAAGTGCCAAGAAAACAGAGCAACAACAACAACAAAAATAAGAAGGTATAAAGAATTTTTTTACTTGATTCTTTTCATAGAAAGATGAAACAACCAGTAGAAAATGAGAGCATGAATAGAAGGAAAAATAAGGAACAAAAAAATACAGAAAGATCATGAAGCTAGAAAGGGATGGGTTTTATTTAAAAAAAAAAAAAAGGCAGTACCCTCATGCTCTGAGATCACAGTAAGGAAAATTAATGTTAAGAGAAAGGTAGGATTGGGCTGGGGAGATAGCTCAGTGGTCTAAGTGCCTACCTGGCAAGTGCAAGGACCAGGGTTCGATCCCCAGTATGGCATACCATGCAGGCCTGGAGGCATGCCAGCCCAGAAGCGGGCCAATGGCCGAAACCAGGCAGGATGGTACATGCCTATAATCCAAGTGCTAGGGAGGCTGAGACAGGAGGATCACTATGAGTCTGAGCTGTATAGCAAGACCCTGTACCAAATAAAGAGAAAGGGAGGGAGGGAGGGAAGGAGAAGGAAAGAGAGAGGGAGAGGCAGAGAGAGAAACTATCAACAGTATTCCAAACAAGGACCCTGGGCGCTAGTATCACAGCCTCTTCTACATCCAGCCTAAGTGCAGGGAGAGGATAATCCACAGTACATAGCAAAGTGACTATCTAAGAAAAATGGGAAATGAGTCTAAAAAGATCAGCTGGAGCTAGTTTATAAATAAGCATCATGCGCAATGTGTTAGGGAACAATTTAAGAAGGAAATTAATGTCATAAGATTTATGGATGCTTCATTTTTATCAGTCTTTTGAAAGCAATGTGAAAGATAACTTGGATAAGGGAAAGAATACAGACATCACCTTTTAAAGGCATCCTGTATATTTCTCTTTTGTTTCCTTCTTAGCCATTCTTCCTTAGTTATAAGAGAAACTGAAGTAAAATTATCTTAGAGTTTATGTACTTTATTAAATAAAACAATGATTTATGAGATTCTGTCATAAATATTAAATATACTTCTGTTAAATAGTTAATATTTCTTTCTTTCAAAAAATAAATTGTAGAGACAACTGGGCAGCGGGATCCTGAACAGACCCAGAGCGCAGGCCCAGCCAGTGAGTGAGAGGACTCAGGCCCACGGATCCTCATTCGACCCAGGCTGCAGGCCCAGAAGGGAACCCTTCAGCAGAACTCCCTGCAAAGAGGCTAGAGGCAAGACCCACCCAGCTGATTCAGGAGCAGAACATCTTGCCACAGTGATACAAAGGGTTCAACTCTAACGCCTGCAGCAGAAAAAAGTGGAGCACAGCAGCCAGATCCAAACAACACCCACATGGAGGAAACCAAACTTCATAGATCCGGACCTGGTGCTAAGGTAATAACTCTATCTAAGCTCTACACCAAAGGTCAGAAGACA
>NW_004524809.1:891753-901453 GCF_000260255.1 Octodon degus
CCCCCAGCACCACAGGCCAGCCCCACCCCCTGGTGGGCTGAGCTGGCCACACACACACACACACACACACACACACACACACACACACACACAAATAAAAATTAAAGGGCTCAGGCCAGACGCACCTCACTTCTCAGAGACCTGGCATGCAGGCTATTTGACAAAACATGTGTCTCCTGGCTTGGCCTCCACCACCCCAGCAGTAGCGCTTGCTTTCTTCCCACCTAGTCTCGCCTGCTCTAAGGAAGAACTGAGGCTTTAGCTTTCTGGAATTGTGTGCCCTCATCCTGCTTTCTTACTATGAGCTTTGCAAGTTTTCAATGCATTGCTCAGGTCTCCTGGCCTGTGCAGCCCTGCCTTGCGCCTCTGGCAAGATCATCTGAGAGCCATTTAGAAGGCCAGAAAGCTTCACCAGATGAGGGCACATACCATCTTGGTAGCCTAGCATACCATCTTGATTTCTCTCTTTTTGGAGAGCCCCATTGGGAGAGCTCCTCAACCCCATTGAGCCAGGTCTTCCAGACAATGTTGGGATCAGCCCCATGAATTCTTTCCCCTTGCACCTCTCCAAAAGGTCATCGAGGACAGCCATATGCCCACATACAGCTCAGAAATGTGGCCACATCAGCTGGGCCAGATTGCTGTAAGTAGGAATTACAGAAATATAAGTCAGTTCCTCAGTCTGCCTCGCTGTACTATGTCTTTGAGCAAGTCACTTTCAGCCTCAATTTCTTCACCTATAAAAGAATGACAATTATTATAACTTCTTTGGAGAACAGTGGAGAGGACTAAGTAAGACCGAGTACATGAGTGTATTTTATATGCTCTAAAGTATTGTGCAAAATGTTAGCTATCAATATTTCTGACTCCCAGGGAAACACAGCTCACCAGCACTGCAACTGAAATACTAAGTGATAGGTTCTGGCCCCAGTATGAATTGCTAAAATCATTATGGAGGTCATATAATATGGCTGATACCCTTAAAAGCCCATCTTCCCCAAGACCACCTCCCCCTTCTTCTCCAACTTAGCCCAAGACATAATTTACTTCCACCTTTTGGCTGCCTCAGGGAAGACCCCAATCAGCTCAATCAGGTATATCTAAACATCCGCTTCAAACCTCTCCCAGGTAAAGGCCATAAGAGCCTCAGCATCCCTTTGTCTATCAAAAGAGACAGTTCCTCATCCTTCCCCACATTCTCTCCTATGTCCTCAAAGAAAATAAAGCCCCTTTTGCTTCTTCCTTTTGCCTGTTTCTCTGCTGCACCAACAACCTATCACCAAGTAAACACAGATCTTAATGGAAGCACCCCATACCTGTGGAACTTAAATGACCAACAGATTCAGACAGGTGTGGGGTCATAGCTAAGGTGGATATAACACCCACTTTGACTAATGGCTTCTACCTTCCTGGGTGACCTTGAATAAGGCATTTGACTCCTCTCAAGGCTTCCATTTCCTGGCCTGGAAATGAGGGAGAGAGAGTTGAGCTAGGCAATCCCCAAGGTGTAGTGCTGTGCGATTCTCTGGGCAGAATGTCACAGGGGGAACCATGCCTAGTGGCACCAGGGAGTACAAGAAGACTCCAGGTAGGGAACAAACACTAAACACCAGCATGATTTCAGAGAGCAAGAAAAACACACAGGAGACTCAAATTTTAATTCTAAGTTTGTCCTGACCCTGAGGAAGGCAGAGCTGGTCACCTCAACCAATTGTCCATTTCCCTAATAGAACTGGGGACTCCATAATAATCACAATTAAATACTGATCACTTAACAGAAATTGCCCCTTTGTTAACTTATGCTACCCTCCCCAAGGGAAGCATTAAATATCCCTTGTTTTTGCAGTGAAGCAATTTAAACTCAGAGAGATTATATTAACTAACATAAGACCTTAAACTAAAATGTTGCAGAGCTGGCAGGCAAGCCTGGCAGGCAGCAAAGCCCACGAGATTCCCCATTAGGATGTACCGACAGGGCCCTAAGAGAGGTACCGTCCATCAGCAGCTTATTTGTTAAGCACTCTTCCTGGAAGCCATAGAAGAAATTACATGCCCTCCTAAGTTCTCCTTCGAAACTTCTCTGCTGTCTCCGGTCACCCAGACTCTAGCAAGGCATAGGTAGCTTGATGTAGCAAGGCCTCTTTATAAATATTTCAATCCAAAGAACAAGCTAGCTTCAAGCAAGAAGAATCTAGCTAATGAGACACCCTTCCCCCAACTCCAGTAGCCCTACTCCTGTCTTAGCCCAGCTAGGACCACAGCTCCCCCATAGAGCAGCTCTGGCCTCTTGCAGGATGCTGGTGTTTTTCTGTTGCCATGGTGATGCAAAAGCATCTCCTTCATGCACATGAGCAGTTCAGAGTGGGTTTCCCCTGCCTGGGAAACTCAGAGGATTTATCAGCAGTTGTTTTGCAACCACACCCTCATACTGCTTCAAGGATAGATACAGAAGCATTTTTTTCCTCCTCACACTGGACCCACGCCAGAGGCAGAGCTTTCTGTACCCAGACACTGCAGAAGGTACCCCCACACTCTTTGGAAGCCATTCCTGCTCTTATCAAGGTGACTTCTGGGTGATAGAAAATGATGCCTGTAAGATGCCAGCAAAGGAGCTTCTGTGTTTACAGTCTACAGGTAGCCCCTAGCTCCTGGTCCTTCTTGGCAGGTCTTAGGTTATGGACTAATTAGCTCTTTAGACTCAGGTGCATGGGAATTTATCCTCTGACCCAGCCACTTATTATCAGGGCAATACCGGGTCATTTTTTTTTTACTAAGACTTGGTTTATTTACCTATAAATGGGGGTTAATTACTATTTGTAGAGTTACTGAAAATTAACTCTACAAGAGGCTCAGAGAGATTTTTACATATAAGTAGTTCCCAGCACCAAGTCTGGCACATGATAGGAATATATTCATGATAGCCTCCCCCCCCCCCCCCGGAACCAGGGATTGAACTCAGACCCTTGCGCTTGCCGGAGAAATGCTTATTCTACTGAGCCATCTCCCCAGCCCCAATAGCCATTATTTTAAAGGCAGTAACTTAATGAGACTTGTTCTGATTTTGGAAACAAATCTCTGGCTTGTCACTTAGTAGCCTGATAGCTATATAATGTTCCAGAGTCTGTTTTCTTTTGAGCCTCTGTTTCTTCAGAGGTAAAAACGAAGATATTGGGATAAACAATGAGAGTCTATGTGAAGATTTGATTTTGAAGTTATAGTTATGATAGCTCTGTTGGGAATCTAAGGATTTGGACTCAAAAGAAAAGAAAAAGTCATGCTCTTCTATCGTGGTGAAATGTCTCCTTGTCATCACTGACACCTTGGTGAGCACCAACCCTGTGCCAGGCGAGCACTGGAGCAGACGCTGCACACGTGCTCTCTCACTTCATCCTATCAACAGCCATCAGGACGTAAGAATTTTTGCAAATTTATAGGAGAGGAAGATGGGCAACCCATTAGCAGCCAATTAGCAATCCTACCTTTGTCCTTACTGTATCTGTACCTCAAGAAGAAATTTTCCTCCCCCACTAATTCATGATATCACATGAGTTTCTGTGTACCTGTCTCCAGGGAAAGGTTCCTTGGTGCCAGGGCCAGCTTAGAGCCAGTGGCCCCATTTCTTCTCTTGAAAACAGCCAGCTCCAGGGATCTGAGAAAACAGCGGTAGGCCAAGGTCTCACACCTGACTGTCGTCTTTCTGGCTGTGATTGGGCTTGAAAGCCCACAGGCACTGTCTCCATCCCTCCCTTGCTGGGCCACAGCTGCAGATCTGGAGTGCCTTCCCCAGCTCAAAAGTGAGTCAGTACTCCTAGTTCCTGGTTTTTATCTTCTCCTTACCCTGCCAGTGTCAAGAGAAAGTCTTTTCTCATCTCCAAAATAGCATCTGGTCCATTCGAAGCAGGCTGACAGTGGGCTGTCTGCCAGAACCCTCATTTCTTGGCGGATAGAAGGCATCCCCCATCCAATTATCTGAAAGTCTCCTCACTGGATGATTCAGCCAACCCTCCATCATAAGCCAGCCCTGAGCATACTAAAGTCACCTTGAGCAGTCAACAGTAATGATGGTTGCATGATTTGTCTGGAATCCTTGTGCCAGTTCTACTGGATAGAAATCTCACATTTAAACAAATGAAGAAACAGAGGCTCAGAGAGGGTAAGAGGCTTTCCCAAGGTCACACAGCCTGCCACAGAAATACTAAAATTCAAATTCCCAGCTTCAGGAGGAAAAGTTGAATAGTTGAATGTTTCCTGGTACTTGGTTGTTTTTTTTTTTGTTTTGTTTTGTTTTGTTTTTGTTTTTGTTTTGTTTTGTTTTGTTTTGTTTTTTGTTTTTTTCCAGTATGGGGAATTGAACTCAGGACCCTGCACTTGGCACTTGCTTTTCCGACAGGCTATAGTGAATGCCTGGAAAGCTCTGGGGATTAAAGAGCATGGCAGCCAAAGGTCCCAGAAAATCAGCGACTCAGTATCCACACTGTGCCACCTGGCCTTGGCCCAAGAAGCTCTTGGATGCCTTGCAGCATGGAGGCCTGGAGGGAACAGCCCCAGGCTGATCGCAGACAGCACTGTTGTGGAATCCTGATTGTGCCATCTACAGGTTTCCAAGCTCAGGCAGCTCATCTAACTCCAGCGAGGCTCACTTCCTCTGAGCAATGAGGCTGTCGACCTCTTGGGGTTGACCCTGGTCTTGGTCTTGAAGTACCTGGCATGGAGGACAGCAGCTCTTCTTATTCTAACTAGTCCTTCCAAGTGCATCCCAGGCCCATGGCCTCTGTGAAGCCCTCAACAATCACCTTCTCCTAAGCACTGGACAACCATTCATCTGTTTCTTCATTCAACCAATATTTAAAATGCAGTGTCCTAGTGCTTAGCACTCTTGTAATTACTGGGTCCTGTTCTAGTTCCTCACTAGACCAGGCTCTTTCTGGGGGTAGAGATATAGTCTGAGTCATCTCAGAATCTTAAATGCTTAGCCCACGGTCTGGAGAGAGGTGGGTTGGGGAAGAAATAATAGTCAAGCAAGATACGAGGAAAAGAAAATCTGCTCCAAAAATCTACCACAGTTCTGTAGCCACACAGACAGGAAAAGCACCTGGTCCTTGCCAGCCTCCTCTGCCAGGGCCTTCTGAATCCCTATTGACAGAGCAGACAGGACAGGAATATCAATGACGGCCTGGGTGACAGGTCTCAGATGAGCTTCGTGCTCAGAGTGCAGGCAGGCAAGAGAGGCACAGCTGTAGAAAGGAAAATTCCGTCTGTGCAGCCCACAGGGACAGACTGCGGCCAGGCCTGGCAGCAGGGACTCTGCCCACACGCAGTCCAGCCAAGCCCCAGCCCATGCCCTGCCCTGCCCAGTTCCAAGTTCCATCCCGCCCTGCCCCCACCCCACCCCGCCCCCTCCAAAAGCTCACCCCTCCGCCTCCAGGTAGGTGCTCTTAGAAGCAGGTGGTGGGGCAGAATTGGGAGTCTTAGCTCCAGCACTCTGCAGAGCTGAAGCTCAGATCCCGAGCCTTGGGCAAGAGCTCCAGGGGTGAGGAAGAGGTCTTCTTCCTCGTGGTTCCCCAGAAATGCCCATTCCGACTGCATACCCTTCTCCATAGACTGTAGAGCACTTCTTGGCAAGGCATTCCTGGCCCTCCTACAACCTTCCCAGCGCATTGCCCACCCCTTCAGCCTGCTCCTCCCCTGTCCCCTAACTAAAGGAGGCCACATAAAACCTGTGTGCCTTTGCCAGGCCGCCACCTCTTCCTGGAGGCAACCTGTTCCTGCTCTGGAAACAGGCCTCAGACAAGGGCTGAGGAATCACCCTTCAGCCCAGGAGTGGGAAGATGGGATAGCGAGGGCAGGTGAGCCGGTAGCCCCTCTGGGAATGGGAGTTCATCCTGCTAGGGAACCCAGTGGATACTGCAGGAACATTGCAGAGACCCACTGGAGGAGCAAAGAATGAAGGGCATTCAGCCACGTCCCTTTGGAGACAAGTAAGCAGGCTTCTGGCAACACTGCCTCTGTCCCCAGCAGCTGCAGGGTATGAAAGCCAGGCCCATCCTTGCCAGAGAGCCAAGGCAACAGCACACTACTACCAGCCACTTTTGCCAGTCTTTTATCAGCCCCAAGTATCAAGGTCCAGCTACAGGGCCAATGCCTCTCTATCCCCAGAGCATGTACCATAAAGCTCCAGGGGAGTGCATCTCCCTACCCATGGGCTGACTTGCCATACCCCTCCCCAGGCCACAGGCTCCTCCAGAGCAGGAAGGTGACTTGGTCCCTTTCTGTGTCCTACCTCCGAGCACATGATGGCATGCAGACATCAGATGCCCATCAATTATTAGTGATGGTTAGGAATGTTATTAGACACTGAGCAACCCTGACAAGTGGCAAGCAGTCACAGGGAATTTTCTTAGGGGCTCAAAATTCCATTTCCGGGGGGGGGGCTGGACACTCTATTTCCTCTCATAATTTGCATAGAAAATAGGTCATTTTTAATACTGGCTGCTATCTCAGTTTTCTCAAGGTAAGCAATTGTCAGGACATCAAAGATAAACCTATCAGGGAGTCAGATTGAAGCAACATAAGTTTAATGTACCACTTCCTGCCCTGCTGTGGTCTCCTCCAGGTGAGCTAAAAGGCATTCAATTTTTAAGCAGACTTGTGATTGTTTATAGCATACACAACACAACTGATCTCTTTTCACATGCATGATACTTAGCCAGCTTTGTGTATAGACAGGCTCTCCCTTAGCCAGAAACTTCAGAGGCTCTCTGTGTGCAGGGGCTGAGTTTTCCTGCATATTGTGGCAGGAAATGAAAGTCAAGTCAAATCAAACTCAAAGGTTTCCTGGATAATCTGAGGCAGCACAATCCAGAATCACAGCTTTTAAATTGTTGCCAAAACAACATCGGCTAGGAAAGATAAGGGAAAAAAAATTAATAGTAATAGCAATAAAAAGATGGATCATCTATCAATGAACTTAACAAGACATGTACAAATTCTTTTTGCAAAAAAATAACATTTAGTTCTAAGGAACAACAAAGAATACTTGAACAGCAACAACAAAGTGTATCATGTTATCAGTGAGGAAGATGCAATATCATAAAGGTATTATTTCTTACAAAATTCATCTGAAAATGTAATGCAATTGAAATAGAAAAACTCAAGAGAATTGGGAGTAAATAGATAACCTAACCCAGAAATTTTTTGTCCACTTGGACAAAATAAACAAGATGGAATAATAAGAAGAATTCTGGAAGAGGACAGTAGAGAAGGACAGGCTGTGCCACTCTTTGCACTGACAGTAAACTTCAAGTTTGAATTGTGCAGTACTTCAAGAGGCAGACCAATAAATAGGAAACTCAGAAATGAACCTAACTGTGTCCAGAAATCTAGTGTAGAATAAAAGCGCCATTTCATGTCAGTGGAGAAGAAACAATAAATGTTGGAGTAATTGTATAACTAGGAAAAACTTAAGTTAGGTGCCTAGCTCATACACACTTAGAAAATTTCCAGAGAGATCAAAGCCAAAATAGTAGTGGATGGTAGTATAAGAAACTTTATTTTATAACCTTGGAATAAGAAAGAGCTGCCTAAGAATGATGTATTGCAGAAGTCATAAAATGTAAAATTGACAAATTTGACTACCATAATGTTTCTCCATGGAAAAAAACCTTCATAAATTTAAATGACAAGCTGGAAAAAGTACTTTTTTTTTTCTTATATATTTAGGACAGGTTCTTCAGGGTCTACAGGGTCTCACTACGTAGATCGGACTCATAGTGATTTTCCTGTTTTCAGCCTCTCCACCGCTGGGATTACAGGCGCGCGCCACCATGCCCAGTCTCGATTGCCGTCTCAGCGTGTCCCAGGGGCGGGGCCAGCATGGCACACGGGATCAAACCCGGATCCCTGTGCTCTGCTTAAGTAGGCACTTTATTCCGCTGAGCTATCTGGCCGGCCTGAGAAAAGTACCTTTGATGTTTACCACAGGCATGAAGCAAAGTTCCTTAATATTTTAATGTATGTGCTGCCAAAGCGAGCACCAAAATTTCTTATTAAAAAAATTTCTAAGGGGGCCTGGCCCTAGCTCAGTCCTTTAAGTGGCTGCTTCCACAAAGCTGTCAGCCTCAGGTTGCTGGAGTTCGAACCTCACAACTCTCCCGCTGGCCAAAAGTGCCCTGAAGGCATTCGAGGAAGAAAAAAAAAAAAAAAAACCCTTATTCCAAAAAAATTTCTAGTATCAGTAAGAAGAAAAAAATCAAGAAAGTATAGCAAAAAGGGCAATTGACATCAAAGGAAGGAAATTCAAATGGCCTCCAAGCCTCAATGCAGCAGGAGAACCAGAGGCTGTGGCTGGCTTTGAGTTGTAAACTCAACCTGCTTACACCTGCCCCACCCCCAAGCTCCTGTACCAGACAGAAGCTTGGCCCAGAGTGCAAGAGTTGCGGCCTCCAGGAAAATGGCTAGATCTCTACAACACCGCCTTCTTAAAGAATTGATGAGCCTTTGGAAGGGTCTAAAGTATTAGCTCCTGAGAAAGAGCTGTTATAAAAACCACAAGTAAAGTCAGGTGTGGCGCAAGCCAGTAATTCCTGCAATCTGGAAGGCTGAGGCAGGAGGTTCCCAAGTTGTCTAGGTTGCCCAGCCTAGACAATTTAGTGAGACCATCTCAATTTTTTTTTTAATTTTGAAAGGACTGGGGGTATAGCTCAGGGGTTGAGCCCATCTGAATTTGATCCCCAATATTCCCCCTGCAAAAAATTCCCACAATCCCTGAATCACTGTTTTCCTGTCTCACCATATCTTCTCTCTAGTAGTACACATGTTCCACTCCAGTGAAGCCCCTGTCATGAGATCCTCAGAGAAGCCAAAGCAGGGACAAGCTGGAACTTCCAGCCTCCCTCACTGTGAGCTGAATAAACCTCTTTTCCTGATGAATACTTAGCCTCAGGGATGTTTTTCATAGCAATAGCAAGCAGACCATTACACTCCATACCCAGGGGAAATGCCTGTCTGCCCTTACCTGCCCCTATAGTTTGGACCATACTACCTACTTCCAAAAGGACAGAAGAAAGATCTGTTAATAACAGTCCATGCGACCTCTGGTCCCAGCTGAAAGAACAGCTGTGGACATCCAAGGCTCATGTGGAGAAGTAAGTAATAGAAGTTGGTATAGGAGAAACTTACTTAAAAGCAGAGTAGAAAAAGAAAAGTGGGAGGGGCCACCCCACAGTCTCTAGTGTTCGAGTTCCAGATGGTCGTCAGGTAGCACTATGACTTTGACACTTGACTTCAGTCTGTGACCCTCAATGTCCATCTGTGCAGTGGAAATACTCACAGCCGTGATCTCAGAGGGGTTAAAAGATTGCTGCACAAGCGGTGCTTTGCCCAGTGTCTAGCAAGCAAGCAGCAGGCACAGAAAGGGCCTCTGACCTTCCCAAAGTGACCATAAAAGTCACCTCCTTCATCTCTAGTGGGGCACAGTATTACATGCCTGACATCCAGTGTTCAGGAGGCTGCTGCAGGAAGATCACCGTGAGTTCAAGGCCAACCTGGACTCTATAGTGCAGTAAAAGCCAGCTTAAACTATATAGTAAGAACTTATCTCAAAAAAAAAAAAAAGAGGGGCCGTGGAGATGGCTCAGTGGAATAAGCACTTCCCTGGCAAGCGCAAGGTCCTGAGTTCAATCCCTGGTTCCTCAAAAAAAAA
>NW_004524809.1:901553-917143 GCF_000260255.1 Octodon degus
AAAAAAAAAAAAAAATCTGAAGATGCCGTAGCTCCTTGCCAAGGCCCTGGCCTGAACTTCTAGAACCAAAAAGTAAAAACAAAATAAAATGAAAATGTCCTACCAATTTGATTTGAATGTATCTCATTGCTATGTGTTTATCAATAAAATTAAAAAAAAAAAAAAAAAGATAAAAGAAAAATACATCTGAAGATGCATAAGAAATCCTCTTTTGTAAATATTCTCTTTATTTCTCAAGACCTCTGATGCCCAAGGTTTAGCAGATTTTGTTGACTGGCACAGAGCTGTCTGGCCCTGACTTCTCTCCTGGAAAATTCCACTAAGGTTCTAAATATACAATCTATAATTGTGGCTTGATTCAGTTTGCATTAAGAGTTCAGGGCATGCATTTTTCACTGGGCTGTGGCAGGTCCATCCCGGGACCTAGAACAGGCTGTCCCACCCACTTTCCGCCTACCTGCCAGACCTCAAAACCTAGCTTGACAAGTCACCTGCATGAAGAAGGGCTATCCTCAAGAGAACTGGTCTCACTGCTCCCTGATCCTAACCTACCCCCTTCCATTTTGTCTCCTGGTCTGAACTTGTAGCTCTGTGCCCAGACTTAATCCCTACCTGCAGCCCCATCTGGATGATCTTACAATATTTTTACTATTTTCTTAATTTTTTTAAAAGAATAAACAGTCTTTATTGAAACTGTACTACCAATTTGATTTGAAAATGTCTCATTGCTATTCGTTTCTCAATAAAATTATGAAAATAAATAAATAAATAAATAAATAAATAGAATAAACAGTCTTTATCGGGCTCAGAGCAGGAACCTGTGGTCTTACGCACTTCTCTGTATGCCAGTTTTCTTCCCCTTCTTCTTTTCTACCTGTTTCTGTAGCCTCACAAGCTTTCAGCAGTGGGTAGATGTCACTACCTGGCAATTTCAGCTGACCTCTTGGACCAGGTGGCCAAGAAGAACAAACTTTCTTATAGGTATCTGGCACACAATCTTGAGGACAGCTGAAACCACCAGCCGGGTTTTCTTACATGGCAGTGGGATCCCATGAAAACCTAGAGGTAGCCCAGGACAGCCTGGCCTCATGCAGTCATGGGGGCAGAGACCTACACTGTCCTCCAATGATGTGATACTTTCCCTTGGTTCTTTAGGTATCACTGCAGATGTGGACACCCTCAGAGCCATTACCCAGTGGTGAGTCCTGTGGGCTTTTCTTCTTGGTGTCCTGAACAAAGAGTTGGACAAAACACAAAAAAGGCAGTGAAGGTGTGCATTTATTGATGGCAGGAAAAAAAAGTACATTCTGCAGTTACAATAGGCCCAAGGACAGGGAAAAAGGGTTGTTTGTATCAAAAAAGTCACAAGTTATCTCTCTTTTATGCATATAAGGCATTGGGGCAGTGGTCCTATCAAATTCTCACTTGGCATCATGCCATGTGTAAACTGTCCTATCAAAATCTCCTTTGGCTTCCTGTTTCATGTAAATGAAGGATCAGAACACTGTCTTTTGATTGGTTGGGCCTACATGCAAATGAAAGACTAAAAAGAGCATTTCTGATTGGTCTTATGAATCATCCCAGTTTCAAACACAGGATTGAAAATAGCAAATTCTACTGTTAGAGATTGGCGAGGCTAATTTCTTCAAAAGCCTTTTCTTTGGCTTTAGATGTTTGACTTACCTCACTCTTCTTGCTGTGTGTGTATGTGTCTATGTCCAAACTTTCTTTTCCTTTTATTCCAGTTTGTAATTATGCATATCTCTGAAGAACAATTTGATGTTTCAATACATGTATACATTGTACATCAGTCAAATCAGAGTAGTTATGCATTTATTATCTCTTGGTATCTTTCCTCAGGTTCCCAGAGCACTGGGATTATAGGCATGGACCACCATGCATGGCTTCCAATTTTTATTTTAATTACCTTCTTGTCCTTTAGCAAAATGGCCCTGCAACAACAAGAGGCCAGCTATCTCCATGGCTCAAGGGATTGTGTCAAGCCCTGAGTTCTGGGCTTTGTCAGGCCAGTGGCCAGGGTCTTCCTGATTTCTCAGATACTTCTCTGTGATCAACTATGTGGATAGATTTGCTGCTGCTCTCAAGCTGAGGCATAGTCCAAACAAAGATGTTTTAAGAGGTTTTCACTCTGGACATTATTTGGGGAAATCCCCAAACATTGGCATTTCTTACTCATTTTCACAGAGGAGAAAAGTACTGTGTTCTTAATCTGTGTCATTTGTGAAAAAGCACCAATTTGTTGAACTGCTTCCAATGTGTTTAAATGTATTCTCTGGGACAGGGAGATAGCTCAGTGGCATGAGCACCTGCTGGCAAGGATAAGGTCTTGAGTTCAATTCTGAAGTACCAAAACCAAATAAATGTATTCTCCGAAGTCATGCTCTGCTAGACTTGGATCTATACCAGAAAGCTCTCTGGCACCAACTTCTAAACTAACTGTCAGGAAATGTAATTGGAGAAAAACAATTAGCTTGAGGCATCTGTGCCTTTGCACTGTTAAAAGAGAGAGAGAGAGAGAGAAAAGAAAGAAAAGAACCTGTTTCTTTACCCTGCTTCATCCAGAGGTAAGAAAGGACCCCTTCAACCCTGCAAAAGTTGAGACAAATAAGAGATACAAGCTGTTATATTGTTAAGGGATCCCACCAGACCTACAACCTTCACAGGGTTAATAAAAGAAGAAAGCTAGGTATGGTGGCACATGCCTGTATCCTAGCATTCAGGAAGCTGAGGCAGGAGGACTGCTGCAAGTTTGAGGCCAGGCTGCATAATGAACTGAAGGCCAGCCTGAACTACACAGAAAGATCCTGTCTCAAAAGGTCACCCAGAACAAGGAAGAGAGGCAAGGAGAGGAGGGAAAAGAGCAAGGCTGCTCCATTGCTGATCTTCCTGTGATGACTAGAAGGAGAGGGAGCAGATCAGAGAAGCCACGGGGAGGTGAGGAGCCCCTAAGGCTGTCTTTGTCAGCCTTGTAGGAAGCACTGTGGGCAGGGATAAGCTCCAGGACTCTGTTATGAGATGCTCTGCATTTCAGAAACATCATCTGCCCTGCACTCAGAGCAATGCTTAGTTATGATCCTTCCAGTCTCACCCTGTCTCCCATGAAAAGCAAATGCATATGGGGGTTGGCCTCGCACAAGGTCACAGAACAAGGAGGCAGCAGAATCAGTGCTCACTGTCAAGCTGTTTGTAGCTGTGCATCAAATCTTTGCTGCATTTGTAGAGGATCTTAAGGTGAGAGGTCAAGTCTGCTCTGTGTGTGTGTGTGTGTGTGTGTGTGTGTGTGTGTATGTGTTTCTCTCTCTCTCTCTCTCTCTCTCTCTCTCTATATATATATATATATATATATATATATATATATTCAGAACAAAAGCTTGAGGCTGGTGATCTAGCTTAGTGGTGGAGCAATTGCCTAGCACATTGGAAGTCCTGGCTTCTATTCCTAGTAAATGAACAAATGAGCCCCAGAGCCTCCACGATCTGAATCAGTTCTTCCGTGAAGTGGTTGAAAGAGTGATTGTTGTCTAACCCTTCCTCCCCTCTTCTTTAAGTTACTTTCCTTTTTCCACTTCCTCCTACCCTAAGGTCCTGTCCTGTCTGTTTATTCTCTCCCTCCAGGCAAAACCTGCTCCTGGAATGGAACTGAATGCCAAGGCTGAATGCTTGAGCAAATGCATCTTAGCAAGAAAGCCAGGCTGGCCTACATTAGAACTGGTATTTAGTGGTAGAAATTCGGAGAGCTTCTAGTAGGAAAAAAATCATATCTGAGCCTCCAAAGAAATTCCAATTAAAAAGCAGCTTGCATGCATTATGAATCAGATTGTTGTCTGATGGTTTGGGCCAGCTTCAAGGAGACTAGCCAGACCCAGAATCATCTGAACTATCTTCCTCCTAGACAGGCACCAGAAGTTAAACCTGACAATCCCCTGACTAATGGTGTCCTATTAGTGGGGAATCTTTTAGGGTCAAAGTGCTGCAGGCAGCCAGGTCAGGACTGAGCTGTCATTGTTGTTACACTGAGGAGAACTTGGCAAGTCACTGAGCTGTGCTTAGCCCTAGCTTCTCCATCTGCTTCATAGGAACTAAAAGAACCTACCTCAGAGCATTGTGGGAAATTCACTCTGATGTTGGTGCACAAAAAGACTCCAGCAGTATAATCAGATAATCATTGCTTCCTCTATGGTGGCCCTCACACCTGGAGGTGAATAGTTTTCCTATAAAGTTTGGGGCTTATTATGGTTTGTGTCGGCATATCCCCCAAAGCCTCATGCAGTCATGGGGGAAAGGTTTTTTGGAGACAGCTGAATCCAGAGTTTGTGACTGGTTCATTGTTTAGTGAGGGACTTGGGGATGTGAGTGTTATACCCACACTAGGGTAGCCTGCATACAACGTAAGGGAAGAACAGAGGCTTGCTCTCACTCCTGGTGCTTTTGGCCTTTTCCACCACCATGAACGGATGTCCCTCTTCCACACCCCACCCTGCCTTGAGGCTAGCTGATTATGGGCTGAAACCTCTACAAACTGTGAGCTAAAAATACCTTGCTTCCTTTAGCCTTGAGTGTCAAGTATTTCATCTCAGCAACAAGAAAAAGTTAACTAAAATAGGGCTGAAACTTTCATTAGTTTTACCCATTTCTCTTTCCAATTCAGACAGGTATTCATGTCTAAAACAATAGGAAATCTGGTGCAAAGAAATAAAATGGGTTCTTTCTTAAACAAATGGAAGTTTAATATTCTAATTTTTCACCCTAGCATTTATGAGTCACTGAAATTAATTGGGTTTGGTTTTGAAGAAGTAAATTATTCTCCTTATGTTTTCCTAATCAGCTCCCTGAAAGATGTTTCTAAAGTGAAATCAACATGTCACACCTGGCCAACATTATAACACAATTAGCTATTAAGTTAACAAGAAGAGTGATGTCACAGTTGATTAAAACCTTCTGGGAAATAAAATTGGATTGTAGCAGCTGAATAGTGCATGACAATTTCAGTCTTCCTCAGAGGTCAGCATGGATCACATTTGAGAAACCATATAAAATGTACATGTCTTATTCCTTAATAGCTAAAATGTTTATCATAGTTTAACATGTCCTTTTATTAACCTGAGCATGTGACAGTGTCATGGGTTTCTATTGTGTTCTTTCTTTAACATACAAGGAAGCTCATTAAAGAAATTTAGTTACAGCAAAAGGAAAAGGAAATTCTCCAGACTGCTTCTACTGACCCAAACCAGACACTTGATTTCTGCACACATGGTGACCCTCAGTAGATCTGGTCCCATGGCCACCAACCTCAGGCAAGCCCTCATCCCTGGACTGTAGCACAGATATCATCAAGGACGTGTTAGGAATATGAAGTCAAAGCCCCTCCCCAGGCCCTCTGATTCAGAATTTGCATTTTGGTAAGATTCTGGGTGATGCAGCCATAGCTCAAAGTGTGAGCTGCTCTGCTTTGGGCCAAGTCAGGAGTGTGGCCCCAGATCCTGCAACATCTACTAAGTTGTCATGGCTTACTGCAGACACATCTGAGTGGCCCTTCATTTATACCTCTGCCTCCAGCTTAGCCTTCTTCCAATTCAGCCTATAGCTTATCAACAGAAGAATCTCTCTCAAGTATATTTAGTAATGTCATTGCTCACTGAAAACCTTCAATAATCCTTGGTGTGGACATTTCATCTTGTAGTAGTAATAAGAAGAATTATCATTGTTATTGTTGCTATGGATTTGGGTTTCCATGGTTTTGGAGGTACAGTTTGGGTGACCCTTTCCTAATTTAGAAATGTTTCACTCTCCAACTCTTCTTTTTCTTTTTAATTTTTACCAGTACATGTTTGCAGTACATAATGAGTACACTCATTGTGGGGAATTGGTACACATACACAACACATTTCCATTCTTTTTTCCCCATTCTCCTCCACTTCTTTTCTTTCTGCCAGCATCAGATTAATTTATTTATCTTATAAGCCTTATAAAGTTAATTATCATACATACAGGTTAACACCCAGACTAATAGGCAAAGAGCATATAAAGCACATAAGACAATTATACTAAATCAAGGATAGTGTGATTTGATACATTGTTTATGCTGGATTATAATAACTTTTTTCCCCTTCATTTTCCCTATTGCCTGTGCTTTATTTTACACTTCATGTATATATTATATTTCTCATATAAGAGAAATATTGTGATATTTAAATTCATGTGTCTGATGTACTTCACTTAACATTATGGTCTCAAAGTGCATCCATTTTCCTGAAAATGACCAAATCCATCCTTCTTTTTGGTAGAGTAGTACTCCAACTGTGTGTAAATAGTGCATTTTTTCTCTATCCATGCATCTGTTGGTAGAGACATAGGCTGCTTCCAAGATTTAGCTGTTATGAGCTATGCTGCTATCAACATGGGTGTCCATGGATCACTGTAATAAGTTTTTAACTGTCAGGAAAAGACCTAGAAGGGAAATAGCTGAGTCAAATGGTATTTCTAGCTTTAGGGGTTTTTTTAGGAATCTCAATACCAGTTTCCATAGTGGCTGTACTAGTTTATATTTCCACCATCAGTGAGGAAGAGCCCCCACCCTGCCAGCATCTGTCTTTGTTTGATTTATTGACAATGGTCATTGTTTCTGGAGTGTGATGGTTGAGTGATTGTGTCAACAGAAGCTTGACTGAATGGGCTCAGCAATTCCAGACTCTAGGGTGGGGAAGACCCATCGTAAGGCAGCTTCTCACTGGGGTGGTATGAAGGGGGAATGTAGAAGGACAGATCTGCCTCTGTTTCTTCAGAGGAGCTCAGCCTTTACCTTCACCTTGGATGTTTCCTGGCTTCCAGAGCAGACTCTTCAGCCTTCAATTGCAGACCCACTGGCCTCCTGATATGGACTCCCACAGGACACTGCAGTGAGCTCCAGACCTTCAACTGAATCTTTCAGTCTTCAGTGTGAAGATGGACCCTCTGCACTCTTCCACATCTGACTGTGGGTGGCCATTGTGAGCCAATCTTTTAAGTTCTTACATATTTGTATACATATTGCATTAATATTTTCCCTTAGTTATTGCAAGCTGCGCAGGCCTGCAATCTCCCAAACAAATGAACTGTGAAGGCTAAATAAAAGAGACAAATGATGTGATCTCAGGGCTCCAGGAGAATCAAAAACTCTCTCACAGAATTTGAGATTCTTGGGGGGCTAAGATGAAGATATTTTCTTAGCAGCTAGTATTTATTTAGTTATCAAACAAGGGAGGGGAATTCTGAAGAAAGGCAGGAATCTCTCAAGGGCTTCTCCAAGTAAGACATTGTGTTAATATAGGAGAACTGTGTTATCTCCAGGAAGGTGAGATACCTGCAGGCATGGTCTTTCTAGCTAATTGAGGTTGGAGCCAGGTGTCCTTAGCTGTGGTCTTGTCTTGTCCTTTGTTTCACCAACTGTTACAGGCCTCATTCAGTAAGGACCAGTGACTCATAGAGGTTCAGTTACTGAATCCACTGCCCATCTCCACAACAAGAGGCTTAGGCCTTGAGCAAACTCACAAGTAAATATGAAAAGCCAATTGGTTAATACTAAATCCTGCTCAGAGCCACTTCATAGTAGTAGTTTCCATCATACATCTCATGTTATATCGGTTTCTCTGGTAAACACTGATACAGTGTAATAAACATCTCATGGAGTGAGATAGAATCTCAATGTTGACATTTCCAACTCTTAATGGGAAGCAAAGGTGGCCTCCCAGTGTAGCAGCTGAGAAGCCCAGTGCAATATCTCAGAATATCTTAGTTACTTTCTTGTCACTAAGACACAATGCCTGACACTCACAACTCTAAGTAGAAGATATTTAGCCTTATAGTTTATAGCGGTTTCAGTTCACAGTTGGCTGGCTCCAACGCAAGGCAGCATGGCAGAAGGGCATCAGAGGGGGTACTGCTCGCAACATGGTGGGCAGGAAGAAAATGATCAAGGAGGGAGGAGAGGGCTAGATCTTTTCAGGCCACACCCTAGTGACCACCTCGCCAGGCTTTACCTCCCAGCACCACATTTAGCTCTGACTTCATCAATGGATTCAGCCACTGATAAAGATCACATCCCATGACACAATCACCTCCTCAAACTCCTGCCCAAGAGCACATGAGGCTTTGGGGGACATCCAGCATAACCATAACACAAACCTTCTGGCAAACAGAGCACAGAGATATAACTGAGGTTTGGCTGAGCTGATTCAGAATTCTGAGAGTTAATTCTAGAGCTAATGATGAAAAGAAGCAAATCCAGATAAGCAGTCCCAATACCCAATGTCTGGAAGTGACAGAAATGATCAAGGCTGTAGGTGTCCACTGTCTTGACTAGAACAACTAGTGTTCAGCACTGCGAGTGGGTCACTCTCTATGGTGTGGTTGTGAGGTTGATTTTTACCTGGGGTTCTGGCTGTGTATTCTTCTGTGGCTTCCTGTTGTGCAGTCCTGGTTCCTGGTCTTGCTGGTCATCCAGAAGCTACCCAATGCCCTTTCAGTGCATTCCTTTCCTGCTGATATAATTGTCCCCCATCTGTGGCTTCTGCCTGTGTGATTCAGCCAACCATTGAAAATACTTTGGGGGGAAATTGCACCTGTTCTGAACACAGACAGACTTTGTCATTTGTCATTATTTTGGAGACTCCAACACACTATAACACTATTTACACAAGATTTACATTTTGGAGGGCACTATAAGAAATCTGAGATGATTTGAAGTCCACAGGAGGATGTGTGTAGATTCTGCGAAAAGCAGGCTATACCACTTCACATAACAGACATGGACACCCAAGGCCTTTCTATCCATGGGGGTCCCTAAGCCTGTTCCTCATGGATACCAAGGGACAAGCTGCATCCTCCAGAGCTGTTTCTGTTGCTTGTAACTGAGACTCCCATAAGTTTAGCCACCTATGGAAATTGGGTCAAGCTCCTTCATCTGGCCTATAAGCACCACTTCATTTTTATTACTGAAGGCAGAAACACATCAAATTCCAGAATTTAACATAGTGTTTCTTGCATACATTTGGTTCAACATGTGCATTTTTTTTTAATTTAAGGGATTGTCAAAATATTCCCAGTGACTCCCCTCTTCTAACCAGCCCCCCATCTCCTCACAGTAAGTCAGGTGTATCTCCCATAAACCAATCACTTTCCAAAGGTCTCACCTCTAATCATATGAGGATATATGGGAAAGTGCAGATATATATCCTAACAGATGGTGTTAGGGAATGAGGCATATGGAATAGAACTGAGTTTAGAAAAAGGCATAGGGTTGGGGTCCTCATCATAAGATTAGTGCTCATATAAGGAGAAGAATTCTCTCTCTCTCTCTCTCTCTCTCTCTCTCTCTCTCTCGCTCGCTCGCTCGCTCTCTCTCTCCCCCCTCCCTCCCCCACTCTTTCTCTCCCCTTCCCCACTTCCCCCTGCCTCTCCCTTTCCCCTTTCTTTCTCCCTTTCCTCCTTCCTCTCCCTCTCTCCTTCCCTTTCTCTCACTAGAACCTCACCACACCAGTAACCTTGATGTCAGACTTCAGTTTCCAGAACAGAGAATACATTTCATTAGTTTAAGCCAGTGATTATGGTATTTTGTTAGGGAAACCCAAATCAACAAGACAGATTTTGACTTATGACAGTCCATTTCATATGTCACCTTGACTGAGCCACAGCAAGTGCCTAGACACATATTCATGTGTTATTTCTGGGTTCCATGGCTTTCCAGGTGAAAGAAGTGTTGGAATGGGAAGCTGAGCAACACAGATTGCCATGTCCCATCTGGATGTGGTAATCCAATCTGTTGAAAGTCTGAGTAAAATGAAAATTCGAGCAAGAAAAAGCTCTTTCTCTGCTCACCTGTCTCAGGCTGGAACAGTAGTCTCTCATCTTGAGTTACACTGGAATTACAACTTAGCCCAGAGGTGCTCCTGGTTTTTAAGCCTTTAATTCAGGATGAGAACAATGCCATTGGTGTCCCCGGATCGCCTGTTTGCTGACTGTAGCCCTGGGATTTCCAGCCTCCTGCCTTAGACAATACATCTTAGCGGTTTAAGCTGCTCCACTGGTGGTATTTTGCTAGAAGAGCCAGAGCTGGTGAGACACATCAAGCCCAACCACCTTTGGCGGTTCATCTTCTCTAGTTTTACTTAAATGTGTGTCCAGAAAGAAGTGAGGAGATATGAGATGTCTCAGCTGCCTTTCTGGGGGCAGGTTACAGTTCTGTCCCAGACCCAACATGGCAGTAGGAAAGGTATCACCCAGCACCCAACAAAACAGCTCTGTGATTGGAAGCCCCCGTGGACCCACTAGCCTACCCGATGGAAGGCCAGGAAGGGAGCGTGACTGATGGGATCTGGGCTTCCTGGTCCTTCTCTCCTTTCACTTTGTCATGTTTTTAATGTGGTTCTTCCTTAGGATCCTCCCATCAGCCACCCTACAGGTTGCTGTGACACAGTCTCTTCCCTCCTGCCTATCCTTCCCCACAAAGCTGGACAGACACATCTGGCCTAGAATTGTCCCTCCCATTCTGCTTGCTCCAGAACATGGGCTCTGGAGCCAGATGGGCTGGGTTCACATTTCTTCCCTGCTGTCACCAGCTGTGTTTCTCTGATAAGTAACTCAGTTTTCCCAGCTGTAAGGAAGGAGTGTAGTGGATTGATTGGTGCCCCCCACGAGAGACAAACATGTCCTAATCTCAAGAAACTGCTGCAAGGGCTGGGGAGATAATTCAGCAGTCTAAGTGTCTGCCTGGAAAGCATGAGGACATGGGTTCAATTCTCGGTACCAAATGCCGTGTTGGCCTGGCACCCCAGGTGTACCGTGCTGGCCACCAAAACCAGGTGCAGTGGTGAACGCTTGTAATCCCAGTGCTGGGGAGGCTGAGATAAGAGGATTGCTACCAGTCTGAGTTGCATAAAAAGACCCTGTAATAAACAAACAAATTAATTAATTAAAAATTAAAAAGAAAAAAGAAATAGTTGCAAGCATAACTATGCAGTACTTTAAAAAGAGAGGTAATCAAATTAAGGATCATATCACTGAGTCTGACCTCTGTAGTGAGACTCTGCAGACCCTGAACCAAATACAAAAAGAAAAGTTAAGGATCAATAAAACAAGAGTTTATATCTGGATTCTCAGTCTTATTCCATTTATCTGTCCATCTGTCTGTCCGTCCGTCCGTCCGTCTGTCTGTCTGCTTGTGTGTCTGTCTGTCTGTTTAGAGGAAGGGTCTTTCTAAGTCAGCCCAGCTGACTTGAACCTGAGATTATGCCTTCCATCTCCAAGTAGCTGGGATGACAAGCATAGATAAACCATGGATAACCTTTGCTTGGCTGAGTCCTTTTTTAAATGGTTTATAATATGCAATAAAATTCACCCTTCTGACATATGTAATTCAGTGACTTCTAACATATTCACAAAATCATGCAATGTGGAACCATCACTGCTAAGTCCAGAACATCTTTATCATCTTTAAAAAAAAAATTAGCCTTTTTTTTTCCAGACAGTAGTTTTGCTATTATTGTTTTGCTTTGTTTTCTTTAGTTCTAAGCAACTGAATCCAGGGCCTTGGGCTTGCTAAGCACATGTCAGGTAACAGAGGGGCTTTAGCCCCTAAATTGCTCTTCCCCTATGGCTTAGGTGAACCCCTTTAGTTCTGGGCATGCTGAGACAGTCACTAGCTATCACATACATCATGCTGCCTGAGTCATGCTCCCCACCACCCTGCCACCTGGGGCCCCCACCACACAGCACAGCAGGCTGGCCTCAACCCGGTTTGGGAGTGTCCCTGACAGCAGTGGAGCCCAATGCTCCAGTGGTCACCACGCAGGTAGGATCACCAGGGCAGGTGTGCTCCATGCTGCTCCTGTGGCTTCCCCAGCAGAAGCAGCTTCATTCCCCATGCAGGTCGTAGCACCCCAGACACCCTTTGTTGTTGCCTTCCTTCGTTTGTACTGCTTTTTTACTCTGCTGTCTTTTTCTCAGGTGGCCAAATTCCTCTCCCAGGAGAGCTGCTTATGACCCCCTCATGGAAAGTGGGAAATCAGATTCCCTCGGTGGACAGACCTTGATGTCCCCCAATGCACTCAGCCCACGTGCTCAGCCCACGTCCACAGCCCAATCCCTCTGGCCTCCATCTGAGGGCTCAAACAAGTGAATCAAGGCTTCTAGTTCTGCCCCTTGTCCCCATCAGGTTCCCAATGCCCAGCATCCCATATACCTTGCCATCAGTAACACAGGCTGGCTCTGGATCCCAGACAACCTGCAGAGAAACTCAAGAAAAGCACAATCAGGACACAGGAGGGCAAGCAATGGGACCCCAAGAAAGATGGGACCTGAGCAGAGCCGCACCCAGGGTTCCCACTGCCCAGGGCACCATGCATGAGCTGGGCACTCCACCCACCATGGACAGCTGTTGCCACACTGTACTGTCCAAAAGCAGCTGCACAGAGCACCAGCCCTCTGCTCCTGTCCCCGGTGATGGACTATGGGCATCACTGGCCACCCTGCCAATGCCATATAGCAGAAGTGACTCTGGTCACTAAGGCAGGCTGAGCCCCGTGCGGCTTTCCATCTAGGTGCTTGATACTGGCTCCCAGTCATCATGCCCAGAGAAGTGCACCTGTGGGACCCAGGCCTCCAGATGGTTCTGGCCCCCTAACTTCAAGTCTCGCAGCTGAGCACAAAATGTTGTAGAGAACAGACATGACTTCTCTCTGCCCTGAGTCAGAATCACAGAGACTGTGAGACATGAATAATTACTTCTGCTTCTAGCTCACAGTTCTAGTTCAGTCCATGTTGGTATGACTCATATCACTAGAGATTACTCGTGTAGGCATAATGTCCTTGGTTGCATTAAAGAATAACTTCCTTAAATGTAAGTGGTCCCAAGAGAGGGAAATATAGGAGGCTAGGTATAGTCATTTACAGTTTAGTATGAATTGCTCATCTTTGGCATTCCAGAAGGTGATAGTGCTCAGAAACAGAATATAATATCAGGACCTAGCATACTAAAGAGCCAAAAGTGAATGTAGGATACTTTATAGGAAGAGATCTGGATTTAATATCTTATAGGGCTGGGTCTTAGTTTTAATCATGCCCCAACACAATTTTCTCTAATGTACAAAAGGGTTTCTGCCTGTGTGATCAAAAAGCTACAGTGTTGGGCTGGTGAGATGGCTCAGTGGTCTAAAGCTCCTACTTAGAACAAGCTTAGCAAAGCACAGGGACCGCGGTTCAATCCCCCAGCACCACACGCCAGCCAGCCCCGCCCCCAGGTGGGCTGAGCTGGCCACACACATAAATAAATAAATAAATAAATAAATAAATAAATAAATATTTTTAAAAAGCTACGGTGTTGCTGAATTCACACACCTGCAATATTTAAATGGAAACGAAACAAAAACAGGGATACAAGTGAAGGACTATTTTGTATCTGTATATACAAAATAGTTAGAATAGCTATACAGCTAATTTCTCTTAATTCAATAACAAGAAAGATCTGTACTAAGAGTGTTTAGATAGGATATCATGTCTGCATCTTGTACTATGAATACCCACTATGTAAACAACAATATGCAATGTATTTTTTTTTTTTTTTTTTTTTTTGGTGAATTGGGGATTGAACTTAAGCCCTTCCACTTGCCAGGCAAGTGCTTATTCTACTGAGCTGTCTCCCTGGCCCTGCAATGTATTAATTATTGAACTGTCCTACTAATCGCTTTTGAAACTGTCACATTGCTATTTGTTTCTCAATAAAATTAATTTTTAAAAAAGCTACAGTGAAAGTTTAAATTAAAAAAAATTTAAATTTATTACAGTAAAAGACATTACCATTAATTCCCCTCAAAATACCTTACTTCAAATACATATGTCCCATTATTCTCTCACTGTCTGTAACAGCTCTGGAAGTTCCGTCTCCTAAATGTCTTTTTTGTGGCTGCCTCAATATCCTGAATAGATTCAAAATGTTTATAGCAACTTTTGTTGAATAAAACATGTTGGTGTCCCCACTTACCCCACTAACCAGATCTGGCCCTGTGTGACCACTCCAAAGTCACAGTGACCAGGCAAAGTCAATGTTTTGCATCAATCCAGGATATGGAGGTACCCCTGACAGTGTAACTAAAGACACTCATGAAAGAGGAACTCCAGACCTCTCCAGGAAGTGGCAGGAAGGAGCCAAGGGTGCCAAAAACAAGGGGAGGATCTGGAGAGGGATGCACGGCTATGTGCCTTTTACCATAGTAATTTTTGAAATTTAAATATTTGCCATATTTTTTATAACTCCTAATAGCTATATGACCTTGAATGGATGCTCAGTTTCCTGATTTATAAAGTACTTGCAATAATACTACTTATCATGCAAGACTACAGGGAAAAACAAATAGGATAATTGTCAGAGAGGTAAGTAGTCATGGAAGTTAGGGAAGGCACAGTGGGCAGGACATCCCGCTAGGTTCAGCAGATCAGGGTTCAACAGGAACTGTCTCTGTGACTCTTGCTAACCCTAGTGTAGGTGGTATCTGTAGGCCCAACCTCACAGTCACCAGGCCAACCAGCAAGGTCAAGGTCAAGGTCAAGGTCAAAATCAAAGTAGGGGTAAACTGTCAAGGTGAGAACCCAGGTACCCTTAAGGGAAAATCCAAGGTAAGTCCCACCGTCCAACATATTTCATAGGGAGAGACCAGGATGCCATTGCTTGGTGCCAGGACTGTGGCCTGGCAATGTGACAGAAGGGTCGGTGTGACACCAGCCAAAGCCCAGGCTCTAACTCACAACCCCAACTCTGCTCCTCAGTACTGAGCTTGGTCACAGATCTTAGGTCTCAGGTCTTGGGTCCTCATCTGTGAAATGGAGGTGACAATTAGGGATACCCTCTTAACAAGCAGCTCATGGAAAGTTCCTGTCTGGGTGCTGCTGACATTTCCCAAAGTCAGGGATGTGATAGTTGTAGGCACAAATGCAGGAGAAAGTACACAGATCCTTCAGTAGAAAATCTCAACCTTCCTCCACCCTACCCTCCCAGTTTATAACAAAATCGATTAATTTAAATAAAAGTTAAAAGCTCCCTTTTGTTTTCTTCTGGTCTTTCCAAATTATAATGAGAAAGTGTCAGTCAGCTCCGTGCTCCTAAGACTTCTCCACCTCCGTAGCTGATAACAACCACAGCACAGCGCCTGGAGCTCAGAGCCCTTCCCCACAAGGGGCCTGCTAGAGTTCTACAGAAGTTTGCCCTATGGTAGTTACTGTTTCACTGACTTTCCTTTTACAGCAGGTGGGTCTAGTTTGCCATTTATATTACTGATTTTAAAATATTATTTCAAAATAAATGAATTTCATCAAAGATAGTAGCACACATCTATAATTCTAGCACTCAGGAGGCTGAGGCAGGAAAATCTAACCAGATTGAACTAGTTCAAGGCCAGACTAAACTACATAGCAAAATCCTATCTCAAAAAAAAAAAACTAATTAATTAATTTTAAAATCTTTTATGGGACCAGGAAGATAGCTCTGGGGTCTAAGTACCTGCCTGGCAGGCACAAGGACCTGGGTTCCATCCCTGGTACCGCAT
>NW_004524809.1:917364-920325 GCF_000260255.1 Octodon degus
GGTCTCAATATGTAATTCAAGCTAACTTTGAACTCATTATGTAGCCCAAGATAGCGTAAAACTCACAGCAATCCTCCTGCCTCAGCCTCCTGAGTGCTGAGATTGAAGTTGTATGCTACCATGCCTAACCATGTTTCTTTTTTACAAAGCAAATCTGTTTCAAAGTCTCAACTACCTTATGGCATAGCTGGCTCTGAGACACAGAGGGTGGTAAGTGCTCCAAGGACCAGAATTTGGACAAGGTGGCAATAAGCTCCCAAGGGCGGGGACCATGTCACCAAGGCATCAAATGGGTCACCCACAACCACAACTAAAGCACATTTCCTAGTCATACGCTGCACCCCACACTCCCCTGTTCTCTTCCCCACGCTCCCTTGTTCTCTTCCCAAGGACCCAATGACTCCGGTCACCTTCCCATCCCTGCCAATCCTATCAGCACATCCCTTGGTACCATTTGGATGACCTGGCATGTGTATTTATAGCCAAACAATACCATTTCTAGGAATTTATTTTTTAGTTTTGGGTTTTTTTAAAAAAATATATTTTGTTCAGGGTCTCACTATGCAGCTCAGACTCATAGTGATTGTCCTGGTTTCAAGCCTCCCAATGCTGGGAGCTTGTGCCACCATGCCTAGACTCTGGCCAGCTCAGCAGGCCCAGGAGCGGGCTCAGCGTGGCATGTGGTGCCAGGGATCAAACCCTGGTCCCTTTGCTTGCCTAAGTAGGTACATAGTCTTCTGAACTATCTTGCCAGGCCTTAGGAATTTATTTTCATTAAATAGCCAAATACCAATGACAAATAGTTGTGATGGTTTAAATATAATAGGGACAAATGACTATTTTATCATCATTAAAATATGAAATATATTCATTTCATATTTTTTAAAAATAGCCAGAAATATCCTCAAAGATACTGAGAAACATGGTAGCCACATTATTTAGGCCCCTACGTAGCCAACAGAAATGGACCAGCATAGCCAATGGAGCTGTGTGGTATCCCCCAGATGGGCTGCTCTCCTGAAAATTAAGCTTAACTGTCCACTGAATGGGCTTAGGAACCACAAGGGGTGAGTAAACCATGCTCTGGGAGTGTCTGGGTGGGTCCTGGAGGTGTGGCCTTGGGGGACCAGAAAGGCCCTAAAGATAGGTCAATAGGGGCCTAAAGATGAAGTCAGCTGGTCCCTCTCCCCTCTCTCTCAGGCAATGTTTCTTGACCTGCTTCCTGGCCTCCAGGAATTGGGTAGTTGTGCTTCCCCATACTCTTCCACCATGTCGTTCCTGTGTTGGGGAGGCTGAGCATGGACTGCATCCCCTGAAACCATGCACTGCCTCCATTAGCCCATTGCACTTCTCCTAACCAGTACCCTCAGAACCAGCTACTTCTCTGGGATCTTTGCAGGCATTGACTCAAGTCACCCTCCAAACTCTTGTGCATTAGCTGCACTTTACAGGGGACAACACTGGATCCCAGAGAGTTTACCTGTCTTGCCCAGCATCACACAGTGGGCAGATGAGAGCTGGCATCTGAAACCAGGCAACCTAGATGCAGAATGTGTCTTCTTGATCAGGTACTGTAGTCCTCTCCTTGAAGCTGAAGTTGGAGGCAGAGATGGTTACCTCAGGAAAGCTTTCCTAATGCATTATCAAATGAAAGAGATAGGTGGAAAACAAAAACCCGGAAAAACACACACCATATGTCAACAAGATGGTTCTGAATGTTGGGTTGTTATTTTTGTCATTTTGTATACTCTTATGTATTATCCAGGTTTCTGTACTGAGTGCTCATTACCTCTCATAACAGAAGGAAACATGAAAAGATCACTTACCTATGCAGTTCTGCCATGCCTTGATGCTTCAAAGATAAGACAGCTGGCTCTTTGTCATGGCAGAGAGAGGGGGGGAGAGAGAGAGAAAAAGAGAGAGAGAGAGAGAGAGAGAGAGAGAGAGAGAGAGAGAGAGAGAGAGAGAGAGAGAGAAATAATAATAGTTGGGTCAGCAAGAAAGCCCAGCGATCTAAAGTACCTGCTTAGGCAAGTGCAGGCAAGAGCGCAAGAACCACAGTTCAATCCCCAGCACCACATGCCATGCCAGCTACCCCTGAGGGTGGGCTGAGCCAGCCAGAAAAAAATAAAATAAAATAATAGTCAGGCATGGTTATATACACTTATAGTCCTAGCACTTGGGAGGCTGAGGCAGGAGGATCACTACAAGTTTGAGGCCAATTTAGGCTGCCAGTGAGTTCAAGGCCAGCCTGGACTACAAAGAGAAACCCTGACTTAAACAAAAAAATGAAAATAATAGTAGCCAAACATTTGATGAGCTTTTCATATGTACCTCAACTCACACAGCCAGCAGGGTCCTGGGGTTGTGTGAAAAAACAAGACTCATGGAAAAAAGCTAGGATTAAGTGGGACCTGACCTCTCTGATGGAGAGGCAGTGACAGCCCAGCATGGTCTGTGTCATTATTTACACACAGAAAAAAGGGGGAAGCATGTGGCAGAGTCAAAAGTGCAAGGTCTCAGTGTTTTGCTGAGAACACTGAAAGGGAAGCATTCTCAGAAGGCTGGACACCAGCTAGACTGGCTTTGCTCTAGTCCCAGCAGCTTGTTCCTGTGGCCCACCTCTGGCATTACATGTTCTCAAGGCTGGCCTTGCTCTAGTTCCAAATGTGTGGTTGATTTCTGGCTCAGCTGCTCCCCACCCATACACTAATGGATTGGCAAGTATCATGTCACTTAGCTCTTTGAATCAAGGACTGCAGGGCACAGCTTCTCCGGCTGTGCACTGCATAACTGCAGCCATTATCTACAGGTGGACCATACTGCCTTGTGAACACAGCTGCCCCATAAGGCCTTCGGGTGGAGAGCAAAGCCAACCCAGAGCCCAGCGTCTGTTTGCTTATTTTCAATTGAAGAGTGGAAACAGATACTCAAGGCAAGCAGAAGTAGGCAGAGTAAAAA
>NW_004524809.1:925043-925764 GCF_000260255.1 Octodon degus
ACTAAAAATCTCTCCTTCTAGAGAGGTACAGTGGCACACACCTTGGGTTCCAGCTACAAGGATAGCTAGAGCAAGAAGACCTTTGAGCTCAGGCCAGTATGGGCAGCATAGTGTCTGTCTGTCTGTCTGTCTGTCTGTCTGTCTGTCTCCCCTTTCTCCCCCTCCCCCTCTCTTGCAGTACTGGGAATGAAACCTAGGGCCTTCACCGAAGCTACATCCCCAGCCCTTTTCATTTTTTTATTTTGAGAGAGGATCTAAGTTGCTAAATCACCAGGGTTGGGCTAAAATTTGGGATCCTCCTGCCTCAGCCTCCCAGTGGACTGGAATTACAGGCATATATCACCAACACACCCAGCTAAGACCTCATCTCTTAAAACAAGCAGACAAAAAAAAAAAAAATACCCAAAAGCATTCTTGACTATACAGAATATTTTCATCCTCCATCCCTCCTGTCACCTCCTCCCTGGGCTTGGGCTCAGGAGCAGGTGCAGGGCACACTCATGCAGTAGTCCTGGGTGTGCAGAGAGTGTGGGGCACTGGCTGAGGCGTACACTGGAAGCTGTAGTCCAAACCAATGGAGGGAATGGGTGGATGTGCCAGGAGACACATTCAGGAGCACTGCAGGGCCACCTTTCAGGGCAGGTTTTTCAATAAATAAAACAAGATTATTGATGGAGCTGACGCCCTTGGGAACAGTGAGGGACGTGTATTGTGTGCCTGC
>NW_004524809.1:925864-932390 GCF_000260255.1 Octodon degus
GCTCAGAGCCTGAGAAGCTGTTTGTGGGCAGTCTTTCACGATGTTTCCTAACAGAAACATCAAGCACTCCCTTCACCAAGAAAACATCACTCCTCTAATAAAGTACAGGCCTTGCATCAGCATGAGGCTTCTGGTGAATAAAGCCCTTTCTGGTGTGTTGCCCTGTAGATCAATTCCTCTGAAATGCTTAGAAACTTGGGCCAGGTATGCTGGTGCACGCTCAGTCTTGGCACTCCAGAGGCTGAGGCTGGAGGATCAACGGCAGCATAAGGCCAGCATAGTAAAACCCTACCTAAATTAATTAATTGATTAATTAAATGCTAAAAACTTGGGCCCTGGATGGTGGATGGATTAGCCCCAAACCTATCACCAGCCCTCATCCTGCTTAACTTCCCCCACTAAAATAGCCTGGAAAAAACTAAATATTTATCTTGGCAATTTCGTTTAGAGACTTACAGATACGTGATCTAGCTCTGGCTATTGAGACTTTGGAAATAGTCTATGTTTTTGCTAGAAAGAATTGCTCCCCCAACCTTAACCGAGGAAGTGATATCTGCTGCTGCTGCTCCCATTTTTCAACCAAAAGTTGCCGAGACAAAGGTTAAACACAGCAGAGCAGAAAGATTGCAAGGATGTGGATCCCTGGTGACATTCTGAATAAGTCTACACTGGGTGTTTTTCTCTGAGCCTTGTTATGTAAGAACAATAAACCACTCTTATGTGGATATTCTGTTACCTGCAGCAGAAAGACTCCTAATAATAGCAATCATCTATAACAGCAAAAAAAAATCTGTTCAAATTTCCAGCAGGAGGTTGATGTAAAAAGTTTCACTGTCTGTGCAATTCAGTCATTCCCACAGCATTGCTTACAAGGATTCTTATTCCTGTGTTCTTAAATAGCATCCTTAAATACAGACATGTGGTTGCCTTTTTCTAGGTATGTAATTCTACCAAATTCTCAAAAGTTTCAAGAAGTGTTTAAGAAGCACCTGTACAATTAATATTTGTAGACACAGAAAGACATAGTGTTTTGGGGAAACACAAATGTACAAAAAAATCAGCTGCAGTGGAATGCATTAGGTCCTGGGTTCCATCCCCACCGCCAAGAGAAAAAAAATAAGCAAAAACAATAGCTTTACTGGTTCCACAAAATGAGCAGATCTTAGGCTGTTCTCTCTTTTTCCTGGTGATTATAGGAAATGTCCTCTTACAGCTCAGAGTAACCCTGTCACTTCTGGTTCTATCCCCATTTCTGGCTTCTTCCTGGCTCTGGGGGTGATCTGCATTCTGGGGTAGACAGATGTGTTCCCAGGAATCCCAGGGATGGTATCTGGTCCTCCCCACTCCCCTCTCTGGCTCCGAAGTGCAGCTTCCCTAGTCTCCGCTCCCAGCTCTGCCAATTGCTGCCAGTGCCTGTAGTCCTCTGCCTGCCCATCCAAATGTCTGTGCCTCCAGGCCTATACAGGGGTTGGTAGGATATTCTCAATGCTTCCCTGCATCAGAAGGATGTATATGCCTTTCTGGGGAGACAGGTTGCTTTGCCCCTCGAGGTGCTGGTTCTGACATGGAGTGACTTCAAGAACCTGCACTCAGGAGGAAGGCACAAGGGTCTCTTTGCCAACCCACTTGGGCTCTCTCATGGCCCCGCCAGCATGGGGGATGGGACAGAGCTAGGAACCTTTCCAAAACTACATAGTGGGGATCTTTTGGACTCACTCACTATTCATGCACGCAGCCAGTCTGTACCAATCCATTCACACACCCGGCTCCCAGGAACAAGAAATACCTGGTCCTAAATGTTTGCCAGTGCTACAGGGTTTCTGTCTGCTGCAGGGTTTCTGCTACTTGGAAGTAGCCAAGAATGTGCCACTTTTTTGTGGCCCATTTATTGTCACTCTGAGGACATCTGTGAAAGGCCAGGCAAGAGGCAGAGAACAACAGACAGGAGGTGGCAGGTGCTAGCGAGGACACCTGCTCAATAATTCAAAACACTGTCCTGCCAGGTATGCACTGAAGAGGTGAAAAGATCAACCAGAGCTATTCCCCAGACAGGAACAGCGCTGGGCTAGTGGAGATGCTGAGGGCAGAAGAATGCACTTCAGATAACACACATAACTTTTCTTACAGACTAGGACATCGGGCATGAGTAGCTGCTGGCACTGGCCTGACCCTGTGTTCCCAAGGTGACTGCAATGCCCACAAAGGACAAGGCTGGCAGGAACCCTGTCTGCTCCTCCAAGTCTTGTCCTTTCCTCTCAGAACTGGATCACATGACCACCCTGCTGCAAGGGAGGCTGAGAAACTTGAGAGGCAAGAGGTACCCTTCCTCATGGGGTCTCCCTACCCAAGATCAGAGCAAAGCTGTTTCTTTCTTGTTTCTTGGTATCTTCTAATTATTTCACTACTAACAGGTATTGTGTTTATAAATGTTATATGTACTAGCATTGTGGTATGTTTCTGTAATCCCAATACTTGGGAGGCTAAGCAGGAAGATGGTTATGAGTTTGGGGTTTTGGTAAAATGACTGGATTATGGAATGAGCTGTGAGTAGTGTGGGTTCCTGTCATACCCTGTCCCCCTCCATGATAAACTCAGAAGTTGTACGTGGAGACAGTGGGGCTGCAAGCTTCCCAAGTATCTGCTCATGGAGGAACATTTGGGAGAAGAGAAATATTTATCCACATAGGCACTAGTTAGGGTGGCTAGATGGGTAACTGAATGCATGGTGGTGCAAGCAGTGCTGTACTGTTTAGGAACAAAGGGAAGGAGGTTTTGACCTATGTGCAGCAAAGACACAGACACACAGGTGACGTGTCCTATGAGTCCATCCATTGATGCTTGTTTGTTCAGGTGGAACTCGGGGCCTGTGCATGCGTGAGTGCTAAGCACAAGCTCTACCCCAGCCTCTCCCAGCCTCTGTATAATTCCATTCACAGGAAATGTCTAGGACAGACTAAGACAGAGACAGAATGTACAGCAGTACTGCCCAGGGCTGGCTAGGAAAGATAACAGGGATTGGGCCAGACATTAATGGATACAAGGGGCAGTTGTGGATGATGAAAATGTTCTTAAATTCTATGTGATAGTTGCACAACTTTGTCAATAACATTAAAATCCATTGCATTGCACAATTTAAGTAGCTTGATTTTATGATACTGAATTTTACCTCATTTAGTCATTTTTAAAAAGAAACAAATCTTTGTTGTATTCAATCTCTGACATTTCAGAGTAACTTTCACCCCAGCACTTTGTTTGTCCTAACATAACCCTGTGGAGCCTGGATGTCTACTCTCAGCAGGTCAGCAGCAGAATGTGGGAAGTGGTGTGGGAGCCCAGATCTGGGTAAGCTCATTCTGCCCAGCAGCTGGAGGATAAAGCTAACATTTGAGTTCTCAATGAATAATGGGTAGAGTTACTCTGTCCTCCAGAAATGGATGGATGGATGGATGGATGGATGGATGGATGGATGGATGGATGGTGTTAGGGCAAAAAATAAAAGAAACAAGGGTATAAGCTCAACAGGACAGGTTTACTTCAGAACAAACCTGCTATAAGGTCTTTATAGGGTCATGAACATAAAAAGCAGTAGCTGTGGGAAGGAAAACTCACAATGGGACTATCTGGGGTAAGAGTTCAGTACAAAGGAGCTGTGCTGCCAATGGCTGAAGATATATACAGGGAGTTGTGTGTTGTTTATCAAGAGCAGGGCTGAACAATGACTGAGAATTGTAGGGTGCAGCTGTGCTTCCTTGGACTCATCAACCCATGACAATACATCTGCACAGATGTAAAAGCATAGCAGGGGAAAGAAATTTAAAGTAGTATCTGCTTAGAACAGAATGGCCATGGTTAGATTCATTCAGATGGATGGATGGATGGATGGATGGATGGATGGATGGATGGATGATGGATGGATGGATGGATGGATGGATGGATGGATAGTAGAATTTAAGCATGGCTAGATAGAGGGATAAATGTATAGAGAGATGGATAGATGGATAGATAGATGGATGGGTAGATAGACAGATGGATTATTGGATGGGTGGCTAGATGAAACATGAATAATTTATAATAGAGCATGCACTCTGTCTTTTTCATTGCTGAGATAAAATACCCAAAACACACAAGTTAAAGAAGGAAATGTTTAGTTCTTAGAGGTTTTATTTCATAGTTGGCTGGCTCCAAGGCAGGTGGCAGGGCAGAGCAGACAGAAGGTAGCAACCAGCAGCAGCAACCCTCCCTTCTTCCTGTCCCTTTATATTCCATCCAGACTACAAGCCTATAAACCAGTGCCACCCATGCCCAGGGTGGGGCTTCCATTATCCACAGCCTTAATCCACACACCCCAATCCAGGGACCTCTGAAGCTCATCACTTATAACCACTTGAGGATTTGGGTGGACATCTAGACACAAGCCACAACAGGCTCATTGGAAGAAGACGCTGAGGAGCCTGTTTCTGGCAAAACTTGACCAGCATAAGACCTGTCATCTGACGTGGAAGTGCTGAGGCAACTTAAGGGTACAGATGATCCAGCCAGAGAGAGCTCTGGAAGGACTTTTAGGAAAGGACTAGAGTGGGAATTTGTGGTTTTAGGGTCACTTCTGGTACCAGGTAAAGATCAGATTCATGTCAGTGACACACTGAGGCAGAAGCTGGGTAGCCTGAGCCAGTCACTCTGTGGGCACACCATGCTCCATCTGCCCAAGGGCCCTCTGCCTGGCGTCACTTGCCCCATACCCTTTCCTAGGGCACTCTTCCCATTATTCAAGTGTCAGCATCAATGTCATTTCCACAGAGCAGTGGGTCTGGTTCCACCGCTGAGAACTGGCAAGTTCCTGTGTGTGTGTGTGTGTGTGTGTGTGTGTGTGTGTGTGTGTTTCTGGCAGTACTGGGGATGAAACCCAGGAGCACTGCACTGCATCTGGAGCCCTTTTTATTTTTTATTTTTAAATACGTTTCACTAAGTTGTGCGGGTGGGGTTCAAACTTGTGATCTGCCTGCCTCAGCCTCCAGAGTAGCTAGGATTGCAGGTGCATGCCAACATGCCAGGCTGCCTTGTACATTTATGGAATGCTGTCCTTCTAGCACACATCTCGGTTGGAATTATAGTTACCCAATGTCATCCAAGGTCTGAAAACATTAAGAGAAAATTCCAGAAACAAGCAGTTTGCAAGTTTTATGTGACTTTTATTATGGTAGGTTGCTATTATTGTTCTATTTTATGGGCTGCTGTTAATTTCTTAGTGTCTCATGTATAAATTAAGCTTTATAGATGTATCTATATAAAAAAAGGCACAGCTGATATAGGATTTGGTGCTAAACACTGTCTCAAGGAACCACTGGGGAGACTGGAATACAGCCCCATAGAAGGAGGGGGTGCTGTCCTTACCTATGGGGTACACCTCTGTGTGTGTCCCCTTCACTGAAGAGCAGGATCCCCTGCAGGTCCTGGCTGTCTCTCATATCTCTCAACCACAGCCTGTGGTGGAGCAAACAATGGTCAATAAATCGAGTAGATGGTGGAATTAATTGATACATGAATCTGGAATTTATAAAACTGATTTAAAGGTGAAATTTCTTCAGAAGGAAAAGAGATAGAGATGGTACTTTTCTCATTCAGGGGCCACCAAGCTCCTAGCCTAATTCACACAATAGCAAGCTCTCCACAGAGGATAACAGGATGAGAACAACAGCTCTGTGTCCTCACTGCATCCGGGTAATAATCCGTTGAGGATTCTAATGCAAAATTTCTCAAATGTGCTGATTATGGGAGATACCTGGGCCACAAAGATAAACACAGTTCGTTGGTGGTGGGCTTGTAGATTAGTACAACCACCATGAAACCAGCATGGTGATTCCTCCAAAAACTAAAACTCAAAATTCCATTTGAGCCAGCTATTACCCTTCCAGGTATCTTTCCAAAAGAGTGAAAGCCATCATACCACAGCAACCCGTGCACACACATCTTTATAGCAGCAAAATATTGGAATCGACCTAGAAGTCCATCAACAGATGAGTGGACAAAGAAAATGTGGTATTTACACACCATGGAGCACTACTCTGCCATCAAGAAGAGAGAACTGAGTCATCAGCTGGAAAATAGATGCACTTTGAAACCATCATGTTAAGTGAAATAAGTCATACACAGAGCTTAAATATCACATAATCTCTCTTATTTGAGATAACAAGGGATGAATCAACTAGAGAGCATGAAAGAGAGGTCAGAGGAAACGAGGAAACAGATCCTCTGCAAGTAGGAAGGGGACCAAGAGATGGAGAGTAGGGAGAGGAAGGAGCTGAGGAAGACACACTCTGTCCATGCCCTGACTCTGCTGAGTTATTATGTACTGCAAATGCGTGCCGATAAAAAATTAATTTCAAATATTATTCTACAAAAGACAAACACTGATCCCCAAACCTTCACCAGGGGGCCCTGACTTACCTAGTGGTCCTGGGCTGAGGCTGGCATCCAGTGTCCAAGTCCAGGTGTGGTAAAATTCACCTGTAATCTCAGTGCTGACGAG
>NW_004524809.1:934870-935814 GCF_000260255.1 Octodon degus
AAATAAATAAATAAATGAGTGAAAAGTAACTGAGACATGCCACTTAACTAACTGCCCAGCCTCATCCTGCCTTTTAAAACCACAGATCACTACGATGATGTTAGGCCCAAACGTGATTCTAATTTATATAACCCTCATCATCCAGTGTGGAGTCTTTGGTGTCTAGCTTCTTCTGCTCCTTGTTCCATTTGTATGATCAGCTCAGTGGCCACAGTAGCAATAACAACATAGTAGCAATAACAACTTGCTACCTTGGTGTCCCACTGTCTAAGAGTCCCACAGTCCTTCTAGTACAACTTGTGTGGCCATGTGAGTTACTCCCGCTGGGCACTGGTTCACACAATGCTATCACATGTATCACTGGCACTGTCTTTTCATGAATATATGTGTGCACTGATGCCAGGTACATTCCTAGGAGTAGACTTGCTGGGTGACGTGGCATATGTCACTCAGCTCTAGTAAGTGCTGTGCTATCGATAAGCCTCTGGGGCTGGAGCGAGTACTTGCCTGCTGCCTGCCATGCCCTAGGTTCCAGCCCCAGCACTGAAAGAAAAAAATGTAGTCCCAGTTATTCCACATCTTTGCCAATCCTCTGCCACATTTAGGCAGCTAGAGGTATAATAGTACCATACAGTGGGTTTAACCTCATTCCCCCCAAAACTATTAGTATGAGCACTTTCTCAAATTTGTGTTCATTTTTCCATTGGGTTTTGCATCTTTCTCTTATTTATGTGTAGGAAATCTTTAAGTATTCTGGACACAAAGCTTCCCTGGACATACATGTTGCAAGAACCTCCTTCCACTCTGAGGACAGATTTTCACCCTTTTTTATATGAAACAGATAAAACCAGCTTATAGCAAATAAAAAAATTACCTGAAAATTAACAATTTTGATACTTCAGTAACACTGATGTGAATATCTAGAGTAATAATAATTTATCATG
>NW_004524809.1:938089-939311 GCF_000260255.1 Octodon degus
AAAAAAATAGAGTAGAATATAAAAATGCTGGAACCCCTGAATAAGCAATACAGGAAAGAAATAGAATGCATGAAGCAGATTCAAAGTGATATACAGGAAATTAAAATCTCAATCACAAGCTGGCAAAACTATTTGAATGAAAGTGAAAATAGACTTTCAGACCTTAAAGACACCATTGCAGCTAGTGAAAAAGTAAGAAAAGATCTCTTAAAAACAACCAGGATGCAGGAAAAAAAATTCAATACCTGCAAGATGATGTAAAGATGAACAATGTGAGACTAATAGGCATCAATGAGAAGGAAGGGGTCTGATAAAAATGATATAAAAGGAATATGGGCAGAAATAATAGCAGAAAACTTCCCAAATATGGGGCAACAATCTGACATTCAGGTAACCGAAGCATATAGAACTCCAAATAGCATCAACCCAATTAAAACAACACCCAGACATATAATAATCAAGATCCCAGAAATTCAGCACAGGAACAGTATACTAAAAGCTGCTAAAGAAAAGAAATAGATCACATTTAAAGGAAAACCCATCAGAATAACGGCAGATTTCTCTTCACAAACCATCAAGGCAAGAAGAGCATGGAGTAAAGTAATACAAGTCTGGCAAGAAAACAAATTCCAACTCAGACTGATATACCATGCAAAACTCTCTTTCAAGTATAATGGAGAAGTGAAATACTTCCGTGACAAAGAACAACTAAATTTCATGATGACAAAGCCAAGCCTACACAGACTACTAAACGATATTCTAGAGAGGGAGCAAATTGATCACAACTCCATGAATGAGAATGGAAAGAACCCACCAAATATAGCAAACAATTAAACACAGGAGAATAAGAGTTATACAAAAGTAGTCTTTCAGTTATTCTTTTGTGTACAGCAGCAAAATATTTCCACCAGCACACTCTACATATGAACTTCTCCTGCACCCTATCGGTTATGATTCCATTGGGGTCTACAAGTTGGATTTCAAGGAAATAGCTGTAGCTCAGTCCCACAAGTGACACCTGGCCACCAGTAAGTGTCATGGACATTATCCTTGTCCACAACACACTAGAACTTTGTGCAATATCCAATTCCCAAACTGTTAGAAATGCTGGTCATTTTTTTTTTTTGCATTCCAGTATTTATCTTATGTTTTATTCTTAGTACTTCTTTACTATCATGAAAATTTTTTCTTAGTTCAATTGTTTTGAAACATTTAATTTTTA
>NW_004524809.1:939571-953453 GCF_000260255.1 Octodon degus
AAAAAAAATATGTGTGTAACTCGACATAAGACTGGTACTGTTTCATAGAAATCTTTAATGACCTTTTCAATAAGGGTTCATCTAATATATTTTCCATAGTCCTGCATAACTATCATTTTGAGAGCTCTTAATCGTCCATCCAGAAGCATAATGCAACTTCTCTTGCCTTTTGAATTATGCTCTTTGTTATTTCCTATATTCTATGTCTGGAGGTATTAGAATATTTCACGTTTGTATAACTGGAAAATAGTTTACTTTTAGTTTTCAAAGGTATGTTTACTAAGTATAAAATTCAGAGAGGACAGATTTTTTTTTCTTTCTTTCAGTCCTTTAATTTAGCCTAGTTTCTTAAACACTTGGTCTTTTTTTTTTTCTTTCTAATGTGGGATAAGATGCTATTTAATTTTGTTCTTACATAGCTAATTTTTTATGTATATACTTTAACGATTTTTTCTTTACAATAAGTTTTGGCAATTTCATTTTTGCGTATTTTGGTATGATTTTATTCAAATTTCTTGTGCAAAAGGTTCATTTTTCTTGGAAATGTAGTGTTATAAGTTCAACTAAATTCAGAAATTTTAAATCTTTAAATATTAAAAAAAGAAAGAAAGAAAGAAAGAAAATGACAGGTTTTAAAACACAATGGTAGGGATGGCCAGATAGCTTGGCTTAGGCAGACGAAGGGGCTGGGAATTCAAACCCCAGTCTGCTGTGCCAGCACCGCCCATGGGGTGTGCTGAGATAGCAAATGAGACTGGGCATGATGGCGCATGCCTGTGATCCCAGCGCTTGGGAGGCTGAAAAACAGAAAGGATCACTATGAGTCTGATCTGTGTAGTGAGACCCTGTAGACAGTGTACTAAATACATAAAAAAAGAATATATATAAAACACAATGGTATTTTTATAGCTTTACTGAGATATAGTTTCCAAATGACACCACCCACTCATGCAAAGGTGTGCAGCTCAATGGATTCCATGTATTCAGAGTTGTGCAGTCAGCATGATGCCTGGAGGGCTTCGAATGCCTTTCATTGCTCCAGACAGAAGCCCCAATGCAATGAGGAGCCCCTTGCTATTTCCCTCTAACTCACTAGATAGTCACTAATCTAATTTCTATAGATCTTATCTTATTGTAGCATAAATCATCAGTGTTTTCCCTTGTGATTTGAACATTTTAAGAAAAATCCTTGGCTGAGATTGGTGGCACACACTTGTCACCCAAGCGCTCAGTAAGCTGAGGCTAGAGGATCACCTCCTGAGTGCTGGCATGTCAGTGGTGCACCACCATGCTTGGCTTACATTTTTTTAAAAAAATTGGGTTGCATTAAATTTGGTGAAAGTTGTCATCTCTGTAACAGTGGGTTTTCCAAAACTGTTGTTCGGGTTTTCTGTAATTTCTATTTAAAAATGTTTTGAAACAAACATGCTCTTTTTAAGGTCTTGTAATTTTTCATTCAACATATTCCTAAGGATTTGATGTCTCTAATGCCATTTTTGAATTTCATTTTCTTTTGTCTGCTGCTAGCATTCAGAAATGAAATGAAATGACTTCTGTAAGCTGACCTTCTATCCAGGGGCCTTGCTTACCTCACTGGTTTAATAGTGTTTGCATGGATTCTGTGCCTCCTGTCAACCCTTCTTCCCTGGAGTTTTGTTTTTGTTTTCTCTCTTTGGTGCTAAGGTGAGGTGGCACCCAGGGCCTCCCACAGCACAGGCAAACGCGGCCACTGAGCTACACCACAGTCCTCGGTCCCGCTTTTTAACTGGTACCACATGGGCCAGATTGCAGCACAGAAAGCAGAGCCCTCCTTCCCGAGTCAACAACTGCTGGGATCCTGCAGCAGGTATTCTTTTCATGAACTCACTAGCGAACGAAGAAGACTCTCTGCCCCAGAACACAGAAAACTATCCTGCCAGAGGACAGCCTTAAAGAATGAATGCTGCAGCTCCAGCCATCACATCTGCATCCAGAACAGGAGGAGAAAGAAAGAAAGGGGACAAGGACCCTCCAGTTTATACCCAGAATATTTTCCTGCAGACCACTTCAGACCATAAGATTAGAACTAGCTTACAGGAACTAGGGGACATGATCTCTCCTAAGTGGGACAATGTGGTAAGGAGTAAACTGTCTCAGAGATCCATAATCTGAGCCAGACTCACTGTCTCTTTGAACAAAGTAGAAGTTTGGTTACTGTCTCCGTTGCTTTTCTCTCATTGCTGGGACAAAATACCTACACTCAAAATTAAGGAAGGAAAGGTTTATTTCACTCACAATTAGTGGAGTTTCAGTCCATACTCGGCTGGCTCCGAGGCACAGTGGCAAATGGCAGAGAGCAGCAGTTCAGGGCAGCAGAGAACAGTGAGGAGCCACGGGAGGGGCAGCAGCTGCCCCTGCTAGCAAACCTCTTTCCTTCCTTACACTGTATGCAGATTACCTACCCAGCATGGGTAGAGCACTCACACCCATAATCCCAGCATTGTATCATAAATTAATCACAAACTCTAGAAGCCACCCCAATAGCTGCTTAGGCTTTGAGGATACACCTAGACACAAACCATAACAGTTACCAATGATGAGGAATGATACTGAGTGTGGTGGTACACACCTGTAATCCCCAGTACCCGGGAGGCTGAGGCAGGAGTACTGTTAGGAAGTCAAGGTCAGGAATAATAGTAAAATCTTATTTCAAAAGAAAATTGAAAGAAATAAATAAATAAAACCCAAAAAGAAAAGAAAGTTCATGGACAGGCCGCTAGCAGCAGCAACTACAACTCCACAACCTTCTGCCAGTGCCCAGGCACCATGGAGGGCTCCTATCCTGCCTTGACAACTCTCTTCATGTAGCCCTGTTACCTGTGTCCCCTGGAGCTATCACCTGTGTTCAGATGTCATGGATATTTTGGTAAAATGTTTTACCTACAGCCCTGTCCTTTGCTAGGACCTTGACAGGGGTGCCTGTGATGGAGACTAAGTTTGGTA
Source organism: Octodon degus (assembly GCF_000260255.1). Classification (NCBI taxonomy): domain Eukaryota; kingdom Metazoa; phylum Chordata; class Mammalia; order Rodentia; family Octodontidae; genus Octodon; species Octodon degus. The sequence continues at coordinate 942,554 of NW_004524809.1, forward strand.
ACAACCTCAGGACACGTGCTGCCTGCTGAAAACCAGAAGTCCGTGCTGAGTCAGGTGGCCTTCCTGGTGCTTTAGTTTATTTTAAAAATGTTTTTAAAAATGTATTTGGTACATGGTCTCACTTGTAGTGATCCTCTTGTTTCCAGATGCCTCTGTAATCTCAACACTGGGATTACAGGTGTGTACCACCATGCCCAGTCTTGGTGGCCAGCTTAGTGAAACTGGGGGCAGGGCTGATGCAGTATGTAGTGCTGGAGATTGAACCCCAGTCCCTGCACTTGCCTAATCAGGCGTTTAGTCCACTGAGCTGTCTCGCTGGCCTTGGTGCTTTAATATAAAAGGTAAACATCCCCAAAGGCCCATAGATGGAAGGTTTGACCCCCAAACTCCCCACATTTGGGAGGTACTAGAACTTTTAAGAGGTGGAGCTTAGCAGAAGTGAGGTAATTGGGGAACATGGCCTTGGAAGGATACTGGAACCCAGGCCTCTCCTCTCCTCTTCACTTCCAGTCACTATGTTGTGAGCAGCTTCCTCCACGAGTGCTCCCACCAGGATGTGCTGCCTTGCCACAGGCCCAAAACAGTGGGCCAAAGAATGAGCCCAAGCATGGGCTCAAAACAATAAGGCCAGGAGACTGTGAACTGAAACTGCTGCAATTGTGAGCCAAAGTCAATATCGCTTAGGCAGAAGTGACAGGAAAGGAGTCAACTGACGTATCCAATGCCATCTTTCCTCAGTAGGACTTCCAGCCTAAAAGTTTCTAGGACTCCAATCCCAATCTCTACTTCCAGAAAAGTGACCTGCAACTAGGAAGTCCTTGGAACTTTCATGCCTCTGCTGATTGGAAGGTCTTTTGCTGGCTGGCAAACCTGGAATCCAGCCCACACCTGCCACTACGTGACTAACAAATCTTAGAAAGTTTGATTCTTTTCACTGCACCTGAGTTTCCCTATCTGGAAACCTAAAGGATCTGTACTATTTTGCCTTCCTGTTCAACCCAGCCCAATCCTTTTTAGAGCCCCCACATGCAGATGTGCAAAAGGGATGTCCCTGGGGCCTTAAAACTTGTCAGCTTATCTCTCCAGGACCCCAGAAGGAGGCCTCTATCTTAGTCACTTTCTCATTCTAGGACATAGTGCCTAACACCCCCAGCTAAGAGGGGGAGAGGTTTAGTTTGTAGAGGCTCCAGTCCATGGTAGGCTGGATCCAAGACAGGGCAGCATGGCACAGGGTCCTGGTGGAGAAGCACTGTTCATGGTATGGTGGACAGGACACACAGAGAGAGAGAGATCAAAGGAGGAGTTGGGGAGGGAGCTCACCTCTTCCAGGCCTCAACCCCTATGACCTCTTCATCCAACCAACCCATCTCCTAATAGCAAGTCAGCTATAACACCCACAATGCAGTCACCTTCCAAAAGCCATGTCTGTGAGTGCATGAGGCACTTTGGGGCTATCTAGATATAAACCCTAACACCCTCATTAAAAGTGCAGAGACTGACTCAGAAAAGGATGGCAGTTTGTCCAAAATGATGCAGCAAATAAACAGCAGGTCCAGGATTGCTTTGCTTTACTTTGGGGCTAGGGCTGGAATCCAAGGCCTCACTCATGTGAGGCAAATGTTCACTACTGAGCTCTGCCCCAACCCTGGGTCCAGGATTGGAGCCTGACCCTGACCTTGACCCTGACCCTGACCCTGGCCCTGGCTGTGTCCCACTACCTGTGGCCTCTCTTGGTCCTGGTCCTAGAGGACTCTAGCTGCACGTGGAGCCTTTGGAGTCCAGATGCGAGTACACTTGGAGATGCTGTTGCTTCTGGGGAGCAGGAGGACTCCCATGTGAGTTGGGGACGTCATCCCCCTTCCTTCTGGATCATTCGCCTGAGCAAATGCTTCTGCCCAACGTCAGCTGTCTCTGCATTTCTTATCATGGCATCATCTTTCATGACTTCAAGATAAATCATTTCAAGCCAGGCATGGTGGCACATGTTCATAATCCCAGCACTCAGGCTGAGGCAGGAAGCTGCTGTTAGACCTCACAGGGCTGGGATGAGGAGGTCATAAACACACCCAAAGGTACACACAGCCTTCCTACCAGTGCCCAAGGCAGTCTGTAGGGGCCTTCTAACAGTGCTACCTCAGATCAGATCTCTGCTGTGAAAACTTCAGTCTGTCATGTTAAGCTGCCTCACTTTACTCAAAAGAGCCGACCCGGGTGGGGGGCAAAAAGCAACAACCAAAGGAGCATCTGGCTTACTGTCTACTGTCTAAGGAAGGACAGATAGGATCTCCAACTTGAAACTCCCAGACAGCGCCACCTGCCGCAGCCCCACCCCCACCCTGTCGCTTTGGCGCCTGCTGTCCCAAGAAGCACAGTAACCCCAGAGCTGCAGAAAGAGCTGCTTTATCCCGTCTGAGCTCTCTCTGGAGTCCCCCATGAAAATGCATTTTCTTCAGCTTGTCATGGGTTCATATTTTCACAAAACACAATAAAAATGAATCACTTTAAAAAAGATGTAAAATAAAAACCCCAATAGATCGTTAGATTCAATGAGTGGAAAATTACTCTGTCAAGTTGCTATAACATTTTCTAGGAGGCAGGCGCAGTGGCACGTGTCTATAATCATAGTACTTGGGAGGCTGAAGCAGGAGGATCATGAGTTGGAGGCCAGGCTGGGATACACAGTGAGACTCTCTGCAAGACACAAAACCGCAACAGGTTCAGGGTGTAGACCAGGGTACAGTACTTGCCTCAGCCCTGTGAGGTCCTGGGTTTGATCCCCAGTGCTCCCAAAAGAAAAAAGGAAAATAAAACTTCCTAAGTCATTTCTTACCTTGTTCAAACTGTTTCCAGCCTAGCACTGGTCTCCCTCCAGCTGCAGATCTTACTTTTGCTCTCTGAGCAGTGTGGCCTGCTGGGCAGGTAGGTGTGTGCACCGTGCGCGTGGTGGTGGGGGAGACACTGATGATTCAACCCACGGCCTTCACACGCCCAGCCCTTTCATAGTTTTTTACACTGAGACAGAATTGCTGAGAATGGGTTTACACATGTGATCTTACCCGCCAGGGGGCTGGGATTACAGGGATGCATCACCATGCCTGGCTACGACTGCCACATTTGAACAGAGGATGGTACTCAGAGAGGAAACAGGACTTCTGGAGCTTGGGTTTCAGGAAATCGGCTCATCCATGAGCCATCTTTTCACCAGTATCCAGACCCAAGTTCTGCCGTCACAACAGAACTTCCTAGGCAGGAAGGGCAGCACTTCCCCTCCCCGCCCCTAGATGGCACTAGAGGGCAGACCAGGACTCGGTCCCCAACTCAAGTCTTTAAGGATCATAAACTGATGTCCATAGGTTTAAGCACGTAACTCCTCCTTCAGTTTGTATACTTTCGCGTCTGACTCCTGCAGTCTTGAGTATTAAGGCGGAGGCCAGAGTGCCCACCGGATGGTCGGTTGAGCGAGTTAGCATTTTACCCAAAGCACGGGCTGCACAATTTACTCGTCTGGCCGAGGCAACCTGGCCTCTCAGACAACAGCAGACATAAATAAAACCAAGTAAGAAAATGAGACTAACAACTGCTACTACTTATTGAGCTTCATGTGCTAAGCATCACGATGAATATATATATATATATATATATATATATTCCTTTTAATTTGTTCAGTATATGTATATATACCTGAAATCCAAATACAGTTCTTTGAATTTCTTTAGCGAGAGGAAACTCTCATCCTTTGAGCGAGTGATTGTTCGCAAGACTTTCAAGTCATCTTGTTAAAGTGGCAGATGAGTACGGTGGCTGATGGCCCTGAGTCATAGCTGTATTTATGTAAATGAAATGACAACTGCAGAATAATGAAGCCAATTTCCTACGTGCCTCAGAAGCAGCTCTTATGTCTGCTCAGAAGAGGACCCTGACAGTTTGGAGTGGTGGCTGCTCTCCAGAGACCTAGCAAAGGTGATTCTGTGCCTCACAAAGAACAGCCTTTGTTTATTTTCTGCACTGTGAAGGCTATTCATCTGCACTGTAGAAAACAGAAAAGATCAGAAACAGAAATGACCATTCTCTGTCATCTCCTCTTACAATTCTTGTTTTCAATGTCTTTGCTGTTAAAAGTGCGCTGCACACTCTGGGAGGCTGAGGCAGGAAGATTACAAGTTTGAGCCCAACCTGGGTAACTTAGTGAGACCTTGACACAAAATTTTAAAATTTAAAAAGAGCTGGGGATGTAGCTCAGTGCAAAAGACCTGGGTGAAATCCCTAATACTGAAAAATTTTTAAAGCTATCAGGTGAGGGCCGGCCAGGTAGCTCAGCAGATGAAAGCACCTGCTTAGGCAGACACAGGGACCAGGATTGGATCCACAGTGTGCTGTGCTGAAGATGGCGATTGAGACTAGGTGTGGTGGCACACACCCGTAATACCAGCATTTGGGAGGCTGAAAATAGGAGAATCACTACAAGTCCAATCTATGTAATGAGACCTTGCAGACCCTGTACTAAAGGCATTAAATAAATAAATAAAGCTATGTGTTTATTTATGTATTTTGTATCTTTCTTGCACATCCCTAATTATTTCCTTACTGAAAACTTCTAGAAGTAGACTATCCAAGTGTTGTGGGATGGTAGTGTATGGTTTTTCCAGGCTATTTCTGTTCTACACTAAGAACTGGTCCAGACAACTGATGAACAGGTAAATGCATCTTTTAAAGTAGAAAAAGAAGAGGACAGAGTGAAAAAGAGAGAAGAAGAAAAAGATATAAATCCTGCAGGCAGGATGAGCCACTGCAGAAACAGAAAGACAGAAGAACAGGAAGACTGCAGTGGGGCAAGCCATTGGCAGCCATCTTTCACACCTTTGTCACTGGGAAGCTGCTCGGACCGCACATTCCAGCTGTGACAGACAGGCCACATCCTGATGTCCAGCCTCCACTGCAGATCTTTCTAATAGACAAGGTACGCCCTGTGTTCCAGCCAGTCTGCCATGTCCTAATCACCTGTTTCAAAAGAGTACCTATATTTTCACACTTTGGGAATTCATTAGGAGATTGCTGCAGACCAGCTTGACATAGTACAAGCAGGCAATAATTAATATTAATAATTTGGCACAAGAATAAATTGAGAGCCTGTCTTAAGCCTACATGGCTTATAGCAAAGCCCCAAGATGGTTTAGGGACAGATTAATCTTTAAGCCAACGGCCAGCACCGAGCACAGCAAACAGCCTGGGAAGTTCTGGCACCTTGAAGCAAGATAACTTGGCAGCTGAGCACCTTGACTCATGCAAGTTTTGTCTAACTCGGTTAGCAGACAGTCAGGTCACCAATTAACCATGACCTGTTGCTGTGTGATTACCCAACAATGCATCATTCCTCAGTCCTTGAACCCTTACCCCCACTGCTTCCTGCAGCCCACTGGCATGTCTTGCCCCATGTTGTAAGGCACCATGCATCCTGGTCTTCACCTATTGTTGGGCTTTGACCCTCCAGGTGCTCCTCATAATTAAAATATATGTTTTGTTTGTGTTTTATTTCATTGTTGCACCAATGAGCAGGAGATTGGTGGTCCTAGGCCTGGCCCCCAGTGGAGATGGTAAGGGAAAAAAATATTTATTTATTTTAAAGTAATGTTCTGGGGCCAGCCAGATAGCTCAGCAGACTAAAGCAACTGCTTAGGCAAAGCACAGTGGCTGAGGTTCGATCCCCAGCATGCTATGCCAGCCCCACCCCCGGGGTGCACTGAAGTAGTGATTGAGACTGGGTGTGGTGGTGTGTGCCTGTGATCCCAGCACTTGAGAGGCTGAAAACAGGAGAATCACTGAGTCTGATCTATGTAGCAAGACACTGTACACTCTGTAGGCCCTGTACTAAATATGTTAAAATAAATGTTCTGTTTATTAACAAACTAGATTGTATGTTTGGTTTTTATGTTTACTTAGGGGTTGTTGGTCATTGACTTCTGTTTATTTTCTTATTGCAGTATTTATCTTTTTATTTGCTGGTTTGTGTTCGTTAGTTTGTTTTGGCAGAACCAGGGTTTGAACTCAGGCCCTTGTGCTTGCCAGGCAAGTGCTTATTCTACTGAGCCATCTCCCCAGCCCCTGGGTTTTTTTTGTTGCTGTTATTGTTGTTGTTTTAGGATTGCTTACATACTAAAGAAACTAACCCTTATGTACTTTACTTTCTTCAGTGTGTCATTTCCTTTTTAATGTTTCATAATTTTTTAAGTGACACTTTTTAGGGCCAGGCATGGCGTCACAAGTCTATAATCCCAGCCCTTGGGAGGCTGAGGCAGAAGGATACGGTGAGTTTAAAATCAGTCTGAGCTACATAGGAAGTTCAAGGCCAGTGTGAATTGTATAGTGAGACCTCATCTCAAATTGTTTAAAAGTAACATTTTTTTACTTTCATGTAGTTAGTTCTACAGATGTAGTTTCCATATAGTGTTTGTCCTTCCTTGTATCCTTTAAAGGCCTTGTCTACATGGAGATAAATGTTCACTCAGGAGACTGCATTGTGAAGGCCGTGTTTAGGAATGTCCTGTACAAATGCCAATGAATTATCTATAGAGCCTTGGTGCTTGACAGTCATACTCTTGAATTCATTCCTTAGTTTTTTTTTCCCTTTGTGCCCACATCTGATGCGAACCTGCCTTTGCTGGCTCTCCACCAGCAGCTGGAGGTTCAGAGCTGAGGTTCTAAGAGCTCACAGATCTTCTACCTTGCGGAGGCCAGGCCAGCCCACTGGCCTGGGACAGAAGGAAGTGGTTCCTCGCTCCTGCTTAATGTCCTTTTTCTGCTGTCATGTTCAGGTGTGTGAGGACTGTCACCCCGGAGCCCCAGAGCTATAGATGCTCCTTGTCTTCACCCATGAGCCCCATGGCTCCTTGGGCTCGAACGCAGCAGCCCTATGCAGACGTCCAGCACCAGCAAAAAAAAAAAAAAAAACAAAAAACAAATGTGCAGTCTATGCTAGACAGAGCTTGTGGCTTTGCTCACACCCTGCTTCTCCCAAGCTGAGCTCAGGAAGGGCTCCCGAGCACCCTGTCTTCCCAGCCTGCAGTGTCTGAGTAGTTACTGTCTCCTAGGGCATAGAAAACTAAAAGAAAACTTTCATCTCTTTATTTCTTCCCCTTTCTCTGCTTTTGCCCATTGTTTAAAAAGAATTTGCCTTTGGGAAGTTACATATGTTTTTCCCGCATCTTAAAAAAGAGGAAAGAGCCTATAAGAATGATGGCCAGAAGTTTGTGCCCTGGAAACAGCTGAAAATATACCCTGCGAGGCTGAGTCTCAGCGGTGAGTGCTTGCCCAGGAGAAACCCTGGCTTTCATCTCCAGCCCCTGGGTGAGTGAGGGAAGGAGAGGGAGAAAGAGGGGGAAATACACCACGCAAATGTGTGCCACGTGAAAGAGATGTGCCAAATATCATTTGCTTCCATTTACAGGACATTCCTGCAAAGGCAACTGTACGCCTGGAAGACAGATTAATAGTGTCCAGGAGTAGAGGGCTTGGGAAACGTGGGTGAATGACAGAACTGTTCCATATTCTGTTTGTGGAGATGATTACATTTGTCAAAACTTGCAGAACTGGGGTCAGGAGATGGCTCAGTAGAATAAGCGCTTCCCTGGCAAGTGCAAGGGCCTGAGTTCAATCCCCGGTTCCACAAAAAAACAAAAACAAAAACAAAAAAAAAACACTTGTAGAACTGAACTCTTAATAAGGTGTATTTTACTGCTTCTAAATTATGTTTGATACTTGCTTAGGCAGACACAGGGACTGAGTTCGATCCCTGGCATGTCATGCTGGCCCCGCCCCTGGGGCATACTGAGACTGGGACTGAGACTGGGTGTGGTGGCATAAGCCTGTAATCCCAGCACTTGGGAGGCTGAAAGCAGGAAAATCACTGGAGTCTGATCTGTGTAGTGAGACCCTGTAGACCCTCTACTAAATACATAAGAAAATAAATTATGCTTGAGTTTTTAAAATAAAAACTTCGGACCCTGTAAAAGTTATTGGCAACAATATAATTGTGAAGAATACAGAGGGCAATGTGTGATAAGTTCAGTTCTGTTTATTTCTATTTGTTTTTTGTGCTGGGAGTATAATTTTTTCCCTCATTTATTGGTTGTTGTCTCCTTATCCTTCCCTTCTCTCCAACTGAAACAGGCTTAGATTTGGAACTTGCTTTGTTCCTTTCCAGCAACTCAGTCCTGGACAAACCATTCAGCCTCACTCAACCTCAGATCCTTGGTTTCTTTGTTTATAGAATGGGGATAACCATATCCATCTCTCGAAAGGTTTTTGTGAATGCTAAAAAAAAAAATGTAAGAAAAAGAAGGCATATCCTGGGGAAAACACTAGCGTACATAAATGCCATTTCTTCATCTATCCATTCACCCACTCCTTCCTCCATGTACTCATCCAGCCATCTACCTCCCAAACCACCTGCCCTCCCATCCATCCCACATACCTATCCACTCATCCATACACCTGCCCACCAGTCATCTATCTACCCATCCCCCTACCCATCCCCTACTGATCACTTCTGGATGAAAGTAAAAAGGTCCTAGGAAACCACTTTGCTAAACATCTACTAATTCAGTGCCAAGTGTCTCTTTATATAAAGTTTATCCTTTAATCCTCCAGGCCCCATGAAAAAGGTAAGATTCAGAAGTGAGACTGCACACCAGGAAAAGGAATCAATAGCATTCAAATTCTTCTGAGTCCAGCCACCACTTCTCCAGTTTTAAAAACCTGCTCTCAGTGTCACCTCCCTGGACTCCCAAGCCATCCTGTGACACACATAGCCTTTCCTATCTTAGATTTGCGGACATGCAAAGCCAGTCAGCAGCCTGCTTCACAGCTTTCTTCCACTTCTGTCAAGTCTTCTAGCCCAGGATGTCCCTGACCCCTTCCACCATATCAGCCCTGGGCTGTGTATGCCAAGTGTGAAGTCATCATGAAGTTAGCACACACAGGAGGAGGTGCTGTCACTGGTCTGCAGGGACTTGGAGAGTAGCCTGGCAGGGGGAGCAGCTTTATGGTATGCAAGCTGTGTCACGATTTCTATGAACCTGTGACTTCCACCCTCTGAGCCTCAGTTGTGCCTCTGTACCGTGGTCCCTTCCACATACCTGTTGGAGCTGCGGTGGAGAGCTTGTGGGATACAACCCAGAAACACCTAGCTCTGGGAGTCCCCAGGAAACACCCCAGAACATGTCATCGCCCTTCCCCTTGCCTTTCACAGGGAAAGAAGGTAGTCAGGAGCCCTGAAGCTGGCTTCTGCGCTGTGGGGCTCAGATGGCAGCACCTGCTGACACTAACATGAGCTCCTGTGAGCACATGCCATGTACAAGTTAAGGGTGGGGAGAAAACACGCAAAGGGGAAATGTGTGGGCTGCATGTGGGGGTTGGATGCTCAGGCTTTCCTGTGGGATTAAGGAGAAGCACCCCTGGATGTAGAAAGGGGTCATGTGGGGGCTTTAACCTGTATCCTGGTCCAGGCAGCCACAGGCAAACAGGCTGCCACAGGGCACAGACACCACGCTGCAGGACTATAGGATGGCATTGAAGGAAGTCCTCTCCCCTCGCCAACAAGGGCGGATGGTAGAGCCTTGGAAACAGAGGTGGAAGAGGCCTCTGTTGGTGGCAGGAGGGGACAGTGCTCCTCCTGGGCTGGGCAGCAGAAGGCTTAACTCCTGTCCCTAGGGCCCCTTCATGTCCAAGTCCACAGGCTCGAAAACTTCTGCTCTCAGATCTCTTCTCTATTCCAGAGAATCACTGTGAAGTTTTGAGAACCAGAAGCCTTGGTCTGAACTCTCAGATTTTCTTCCAAATATATTGAACGTGCCCCACATTCTTTTTTTTTTTTTTTAATTTTTTGAGAGAGAGAGAGAGAGAGAGAGAGAGAGAGAGAGAGAGAGAGAGAGAGAGAGAGAGAGAGAGAGTGTGGTGTGTGTGTGTGGCCAGCTCAGCCCACCAGGGGGCACGGCTGGCTGGCATGTGGTGCTGGGGGATTGAACCGCGGTCCTTGATGCCTTGCCAAGCTTGTTCTAAGTAGGTGCTTTAGACCACTGAGCCATCTCTCCAGCCCAATGCCCCACATTCTTTTCATTATCTCAGAAGTCCAGACTTTGGAAACTTGAAATCCACGTCTTAGTTACTCTTCTCTCATTGCTGGGACAAATACCCGACAACCAAATTGAAGGAAGGAAAGGTTTTTTAGTTCATAGTTACTGGAGCTTTCAGTCCATACTCAGCTAGCTCCAAGGCAGCCTCGCACATGACAGAGAACAACCTTCCATGGCAGCAGCAAAGAGCAAGAACACAAGAGTAGCCGCAGCTCAAGCAGCCAACTCTCTTCCCACCTTACACCGAAATGCAAATTATCTGGCCCAGGGCAGGTGCAGCATCTACACCCACAATAATCAGTCACGAACTCCAGAAGCCACCCCATGACTGCTTGAGGCTTTGGGGCGAACACCTGTACACAAACCATAACACCACAGTAGAATCCTCTCGTGTGCCAATCCATCCTTCTGTTGGGATAAGATGTCCCAGAAGAATCTAGGCAGGGGTCCTCAAAGTATAGTTCTTGGGCTCACACCACATGTGGCTTGGGAATCTGTGACAAGTCCAGGTGCTGGGAGCCCTCAGGCCTCTTGAGACACAAGTGGTCCTTTTTACCTTTAGGACAAGGTCTCTCCATGTAGTTCAGGCTGGCTTTGAATTCACTGTGTAGCCCAGGCCAGACACAAACTCACAATGATCTTCCTGTCTCAGTCTTCTTTTTCTTCTTCTCCTTCTCCTTCTTTCTTCTTCTTCTTCTTCTTCTTCTTCTTCTTCTTCTTCTTCTTCTTCTTCTTCTTCTTCTTCTTCTTCTTCTTCCTCCTCCTCTTCCTCC
>NW_004524809.1:953613-966757 GCF_000260255.1 Octodon degus
TCCTCCTCCTCCTCCTTCTTCTTTCAGGAATCAAACTCAGGACCTCCTGCTTGCCAGAAAGGGACTTTACCTCAGCCTTCTGAGTACCAGGATCACAAAAGCACGCCTCCCTTCCCAGTTGTGCAGCCCATTTTAACCAGCCTTCGGAGCTTAGTAGCTGATGGTGGAGTGGGGACATGAGGTGCTTCAGGAAAGGTCAGGATGGAGTTGAAATACTAAGGGGAACAAAGCAGTTGCTATTTCAGTCTGGTTTCTTATTGTAAGGATGACTCATTCATTTCATTCGCTGACATGTCTGCAGCTGCTCACTTAGTATCATGCACTAGGCCAGTGTAGAATGTGCTATCAACGTGCTATCCTAATCTCCACTTTCCAGGTGAGGGGATTATGCTTGGAGAGAAGACTAGGAATTTGTCTTTTTGTTATTTGTATTAAGAATTTGTTATATCTTGTGTCTAGTTTGTGATTGATCCATGGTGCAATGCTAGGATTAAGGCTGCTGGGATTAAGGGTGAGTGACTACTAAATCAGTCCACAGAAAGATTTAGCATCCTAATCCCTATAGCCTAGATACCATATAAGAGATAGAAAGATGTTGTCCCCTCTTGTTTGCTTGCTTACTACCTTCTGCCTGCCATGCACTGCTTCTCTTCTGCCACGCCACCCTGCCTTGGAGCCAGCCAGCTGTGGATTGAAACCTCTACAAATGGCAAGCTGAATAAACTTTTCCCCCTTTAACTTTGATCATGAGATATTTTGTTTCAGCAAGGAGAAAGTAACTAACACAGGATTGAATTCAGGGTCTTTGCACTGACCCACATTCTCAGCCCTTTTTCCAATTTTGAGACAGTCTTGGTAAATTCCACAGGCAGGACTCAAATTTACAATCCTCTTGCCTCACCATTGGAGAGTGCTAGGGTTACAAGTGAGCACCAGCCCACCCAGCTGAAATTTGCCTGGCCTTACAGAGGAAATATTGGAGTTTCAGCTGAAATCAGTGCTGGCTGTGTTGCTCAGTGGTAGAGTGCCTGCCTAGCATGTGCCAGGCCCTGGGTTCTATCCCCAGCATGGCTGGAAAGAAATTGCAGTCTCATCAGCACAATTCCAGAGCTGTCCATTAGCACTAACATTTTAAAGTGCAGTTATAAAACAGTCAATATTATAGAAAATGCCTTGTGTTTTCTTTTTTTCTACATTTTCCAAATCTCTCCATGAACATGTGTTGCTTTTTAATCAGGGAAAAAATTGCTATTTTTTACAAGACCAATCTGTACACTGTGGTCTCATATTGGTAAAATAAGGCTTATACAGCACATAATTATATAGACATGCATATATATAATAGCATATAAATCAACAAGCATATTAGACATATGCATAGTTATCTACCCACATGAGAAGACGGGAAGGCTTGGCATGAAAATGTCACCAAGGACTCTATGTGGCAGGGCTGCAATTTTCTTCTGCTTGCTGTTCAGTATTGTGTATAATAAATATCCATTACTTTTATAATTAGAAAATGTAGGGGCTAGTGAGATGGCTCAGTGGTCTAAAGCACCTACTTAGAACAAGCTTTGCAAAGCACAGGGACCGCGGTTCAATCCCCCAGCACCACATGCCAGCCAGCCCACCCCCTGGTGGGCTGAGCTGCCCCCCCCATAAATAAATTTTAAAAAAATTAAAAAAAAAATAGAAAATGTATTGTTTTAATAACCTAAGGCTTTCCAACTCCAGTCTCTGTGCTCTCTCCTGGCAGGCTGTCAGGGTTTTATAAAGCCTCCTTTCCCAGTGTTTTCCCATAAACAAGTCTTGTTTTCTTGTCTCATGTTGTGACCATGCACTTGCCCCACTCCACATTACCCGAGGAGGAAGCGGAGCTTCTAAGCTGCCCGCTGATGCGTCTGGTGCAGTCCTGCCTGCTGGTGTCATTCTACATGAAGACAGAAACGCACTCTTCCCCGAGATAACAGCCGAGTGCGAGCTGATTCATAATGCTCTTCTCTGTCTCTTCTCTCACAGCCTCTGAGGCATGTACAAGACAAGCCTTGCTCTCTTCCTGGTTTCCCAAAGCCTTTCTTTTAAAATCTTTTTTTTTTTTTTTTTTTTCCGGAACCACGGATTGAACTCAGGCCCTTGCACTTGCCAGGGAAGCACTTATTCTACTGAGCCATCTCTCCCGGCCCCTAAGCCTTTCTTATCAAACAGGCCTAGGGCCAAAGTCTGGTTATGGGGGCTGGGGTGCAGTCCAGTGCTCACCTTGTATATTTGGGCTTTCAGTTTAATCGCCAGCATGAAAAAACCAAATCTGGCCATTTCCATTTCTTACTAGATCTTGGCTCATTTCCGTTGGCATGATAAGGAAATCCTCTGCCTTTATTCTTACCATTATGGTTTATATCTAGATGGCCTCCCCTCAAGTCTCGTGCACTCATAGGGGGGCTTTTGGGAGCTGCTGGATCTAGAGCATGTGATACTGAGATTAAGGGTGTGTGTGGTCCTAAATTAGTTCACTGATTGGAATTAGTATAGTTCTCTGGGTATGGCTGAATGGATTAACTGTAGAAGTCCCACCCTGGGTGTGGGTGGCACCACCCTAAAGTCTTATAGTCCAGATGGGATAGAGAGGAAAGGAAGGCTGCTGATGCCTGCTGGCCCCTGCTTAACCTGCCCTGGACTGTTTCACCCCTGCCCTGTCCCTCTGCCAGCCCACCCTGCCCTGGAGCCAGCAGACTATGGATTTAAACTTCTACAAACTGAACTAAAATAATCTATAGGTGTTGGGTTCCCTCCCCCCCTCCAACAATGAGAAAGTAACTAAGACACACAAGTGATAGAGACTACTACAAAGCGGCTCTGAGCAGGATTTAATATTAACCAGTTGGCTTCACATGTTTACCTGTGAGTTTGCCCAAGCCCTAGGCCCTTGTCCGGAGAAGGGCAGGGGATTCATAGCAAGTAAACCTCTATGAGTCACTGGTGCGAACTGATAGACAAGGCCACAGCTAAGGACACCTGGCTCCAACCTCAATTCACGACATAAAGACGATAGCTGCAGGCATCTCATTCCTGGGTGGAGACCTTCCTAGAGGTAACAAAGTTCCTTTCTTCAGTATTCCCTGCCTTGGTTCTGATAACTAAATAAATACAGGCTGCCCGGAGGAGATCCCTGTCTTAGCCCCCAGAGAATCTCAAACAGTGTGAGAGGGTTTTTGATCCTCCTAGAGCTCTGATATCATACTGTTTGTCTCTTTTATTTAGCCTTCACCAGCAACTCATTTGGGAGATTGTAGACCTGATCGGTCCACCATAACTAAGGGATACTGTTAACATGATACACAACTATGCAATTTAAAGTGACCTGACAGTAACTGATAAGTTATGTTTCTATTGTTCTGTCTCCCTGCCCTACCTGACAAGGAAAGTGACTGGAAAACCCTCTGGGCTTTGGCAGCCATATTTTTCAAGCCTTCTGTGTCTACAAAGCCAACCTCTTCTACCTGTTCCCTGGGTATACTGATTAGCTTATATAACAAATGTTGACTGATTCTAGAATTAGAAGTAAAGCCAATTAAGACCTTGAAACATTGTCATTTTGTCCTTTGACAACAGTAATTCATGTGTCGAGAAACTGCCATTTCTCTCTTAGGCTATTGGGTGCTCTGGGGCTGTCGGGCAGAGGAGGTCCATGGAAAATGGCTTTTTTTTTTTTTATTAGCACCTAAGTCTTTTTTTTTAATTTTAATTTTATTGAGAAACAAATATGAATGAGACAGTTTCAAAGCTGATTACAGTTTCGATAATCAATACACTGTACATTATTATCTTCTTAGTGGTTATCCATAGTACAAGAAGCAGGTAGGATTTCCTGTCCAAACACAATTAGTACACCTTTCTTCTCATTCAATTAAGTGAAAGTAGCTGTGTATCTATCCTAACTATTTTGTGTATATAAATGCAAAATGATCTTTCCTTTGTATTCCCTTTTTTTTTTTTTTTTTTTTTTTGTTTAGTCCGGTCAGAGGTGGGTATTCTATTGGCACCTAAATACTATAGGTAGGGAGATGGCTCAGTAGAATAAGTGCTTGCCTGGCAAGCTCAAGAGTCTGAGTTTAATCCCTGGTTCCACTAAAACAACAACAACATCAACAAAAATAAAGTCTGAGTTAAATACTATAGGTGTTTGAATTCAGCAAAACAATTCAACACTGTCTAGCAGTCTATAACATTAGTGGGTTATCCTCAGAATTATATTGACATGAGCCTTTTACAGCTCATCATATTAATATGACTTTACTGTATATACCTCGTTTTTATACTTTTGTGCTAGATGGTTAAGACCAAGATAAAGCAAGACCTATACAACAAGAAATGTAACTTTTGTATCTGATAAGGTCAGTCAAGTACTCTCAGAATTTATCCTGTAGCACTGTATCACACTTTGTAGATCCTTTGTCAGTGTTAGCCATGAAGATGAGTCATGGCCATTGCTTGACCAATTTTCTCTCTGTGAAAGCCAGAGAGTATTTTCTCTCCATGTGACTCTCCCCAGACACACTCTACATCATCGATCACATTCCTCTGTGGCTTCATAATCTCCTTGATCAGAAAATTTGGAGCACAACTGAGTTGCATGATGTTACAGTACAGGTTCTCCTATGTCCCGAGTCTTCACCGACCTTGAAAGGCTAGGGCCAAAATGTTGGCTGACCTTGCAGCCCTTCCTTTTCTCCAATTTTGATCTGCTAACTTAGGTTGTTAACCCTCCAGAAGAGAAACTTATTATTAACCTGCAATATATGCATTTCAGTTTACCCTATCTGTCTAAATATCCTGGAACAGGTATTTTTCATCAAATATTGATATGTTGAACTTTAAGTCCATACAGAATATGAAGGAAAAACAATCTTAAAAAACTAGAAATAAGCATTTACATATTTTTATAAAGACATTTAGAAATCTAACCATATACAGAATTGTATCAGGACAGACCTGTGACATTTTTTTTCTTATTCTTGTGTCTTTTTTTTTTCATTTATTACCCTTTTTTAAAGAAAAAAATAAATTTTAAAAAAACCCTTACTTGAGAGACAGTATGGCAATAATTGGTGTGTCATGACAAGTACATATTTAGAAGACCAGGATGGCAAGCACTCCAAGCGTGACCCCTCTATTACACATTGCTATCCTTGGTGCAGCTGCCTGGCTCATGGGCACTAGCATATAGAGTTAGTCAGGGTGACAACCCCACCAGCCAACCGCTAGTCTCAAAAACCTGCTGATGTCCCCCAGGATCACTGCCCCACCCATCTCGTGCATACAAATGCATGGCTTTGTCCCTGTCATGGTTCCCAGCTTTTCTCCTTGCCCACTCCTCATTGTCCAATCCTCAAGTTCTTGCTTTCCTTTTATTTATGTTGTACCTTTCTATATTTAATTCCTCTTTTGAGTTCTTATACTAGGGAGACAATACGATATTTACACATGTGGAAAATGGCTCTGAGTAGCTAGGGACATTGAGATAGTTGTGTGATGAGGGGATGACTGCCATCAACATTTTCTAAATTGATGCCCACAGATATTAGTCTCAGAGGATATTAAGGAAGAAAGAGATGGGGGAGAGAGTTGGAGAGAATCCTAAGCTGAAGATTGGAAAATGCTATGTGTTCTATTACTCCTCTGAAGTTTCATGGTGATTATTTAATGTATTAATTGTCTGAGGAATCCCACAGCAAGGAAATCTATTTGTCCCTATTTCACCCAGAATTTACCAAAGTCAGTTAAGTGTAGAATATTTTTTTCTAAATAACACCAAAGAATAGGTAAATGAATTGGGAATTCTACACTTTTGCGGCAGACCGTGGCAGCTAGAGATAGACCTGGCATACAGCAATTAATCCTTTCTTTTCTAACTGGGTTCTTTGCCCACCCAATTTCGCCCAAAATTCAGGGCCTGATTGATTGATTGATTGATTGATTGATTGATTGATGTTATGTATTTTACATAGGATTTCACTGTGCAGGATCAGACTCGTAGTGATCCTCCTGTTTTCAGCCTTTCCAGTGTTGGTATTACAGGCATGCGCCATCATGCCTAGTCTTATGGACTGCTCAGCATGCCCTGAGGTGGGGCCGGCATGGCATGTGGTGCCAAGAATCAAACCCCAGTCCCTGTGCTTGCCTAAGCAGGCACTTAGTCCACTGAGCTATCTCACTGATGGCTGGTTTTATAAGGACATAAAATAGGCAGCTGTTTGGAGCCAGACATGATGGCACATACTGGTCCTCCCAGCATTCAGGAGGCTGAGGCAGGAGGATCACTATGAGTTTGAGGCCAGCCTAGCTTCCATAGGGAGTTCATTCCAGCCTAAACTATATAGCAAGAGCCTGTCTGTAGAAAAAGGAACAATCAAAATAAAAGGCAGCTGCTGACTTGCTTGAATTCCAGGGACAGTAGATGATGGTAGCGGCGGTAAGAGCCAGCACAGACTACATCCACTATGTGTCAGATATTGTTCTAAGCATTTTAAGTAGATTAACCAGTTCAACCTACTGTCAGAGAAAACCTGTAAGGGACAAATTTCATTAGTCCCCTTTATAATGTGGAAATTGAGGCACAGAGCTAGTTGCCCAAAGTCAAAGAGATAACAAGTAGCCAAGTCAGGACTGAAACTAGAGCAAGGAAGTTTTAAATTTACTTTTTCCTCTGCAGTTACAGTTTTAGTCTGTAAAATAAACTGACAACAGGCAGATAAGAGAGAAAGGAGCATGCAGGTTTTATTGTATAGCTAAGCAGGGCTTCTACACACTTCCAAAGGCCTGAGGCCTGGCATGTGAGTCTATGGAAGGTGGCACAGGCTATGGGAGGTTGGAGACAGGAGGCACACAGCCATCCGCACCTGTGCCAATCTGCCGGTGTTGAGTGATGCTCACCATCCTGAGTTCCTGTGAAAATTCCTCTCCTAGGCAGACATGGCTGGGGAGTGTCAGATAGAAACATATCTGGCTGCAGTCACTGTTTGCTAATGTAAGCATGCCACAGTCCTTCCAACAACCTGGGGTGTGGCTCAGGGGTGGGGTGAGTTCTTACCCAGCATGTGTGAGATCCCAGCACAGAAAAGAGAATAAAGGAAGATGCAAAGCATTTATTAACAGCCTCCGTGTGGCAGCTGCCAGAGCATGAACTTTTTCGACACAGTTCCACTCAGTCCTGTGAATTAGATCTCACCGCAGTCCCTGCTTGGGGAGACTAGGGAAACAGAAGTTAAGTTGTCTTGCTCAAGGTCATCCAGCTGTGAAATCCTGGGGCTCACTGGGTGTGGTGGTGAGTGCCTGTAATCATAGCACTTGGGAGGCTGAGTCAGGAGGATCACCCAAAGAGCAAGGCAGCCTCAGCTACATAGTGAGTTGAAGACCAGCCGGAACTACGTAATGAGATCCTGTGTCAAAAACCAAAACAAACAAAAAAAAAAAAACTGAGGCCTGGATTCAAAGTCCAGTGATACCTCCGATTCCTGATGAGACTAAAGATGCAGTAGGATGCTCCAAAGCTGGCCAGGCTGTGACACACAGATCGGCCAAGCGTGGGCACAGGTGGCAATCACGTGCCTTCCTCCTCCACCAGCCAAAGGTGCCCTGACTGCATGGTTTCCATGGTAAGAACCACAGACTGGGTGTGTGTGTGTGTGTGTGTGTGTGTGTGTGTGTGTGTGTGAAAGAGAGAGAGAGAGAGAGATTTTTTTTCTGTCCTTTTAATACACTCTTTAAAGTAAAAATCAAGGCATAAAAGTTGTAGGAAAAAGTAATTAAAAAGTTACAGGCATTTTATAGGGCTTTAAAAAAAATAGGTGATCCTTTTTCTACTGAAACTGAGTCCAGCAAGGTCATTGTTAAAGAGTAAGAGAGAGAGAACAGTGAGATAAACCAGAAGAACAAGGCCCTACATTCACCCCTATTGAGCTGCATTTATCTTGAAACAGTCTCTTAACATTTTTATTTCAGTATGAGCTTTCCAACAGAGCCCTGAAGTGATTGCTGAAAGGCTCCGTCCTTCTGGTAGCTTCCAACTAGTGGGCCCTGGTAATTGAAAGGGGAGCAGGCGAACAGTGCGGATGGGAGGCTTCTGCTGACGAATACAAATGTGTGCTCTGGGCAGAGGCAAAACACCCAGGAGCCAGAACTTTGCAGATGGTGGGCTTGCATGTCAAAGGTGCCTGTGTTTGTGCAAATGAAAATAACTGACAATTAGGTGCAGGAAAAAGGTTGGAGGGGAGGAACTCCAAACGCCAGTAGCGGAGGAACTCAGAGAGTGAAAACATCACAGAGCCTTTATTTAGAGCCAGGGCTGAACCCTAGGGGTGGCTGAGTGAATTGGTGGTGTCTTTCGGACAGGAATTTAGCAACAGGCTAACACTTTGACCCAGGAATTGGATATCACAGAAATTCTTGCATATATATTAGTGCAGCATTGGACGCCATGTATAAAAATGTGGGAGGCCATTAACTGGTATCCATTTTATAATAGTGTCAGCCTTCTTAAGTTTCTATTCCCCTGCTGAGTTAAGTTTATGGTCCTTCTTACCCCGCCTATTTCCCATAAGTCTCCTGCTTGGGACTTCCTGTCATAGCCCGGTTGCCTAGTTACTCGCACCTTTTACCCGCCGACGTCATTTCCCTATGCCTCCACCATATATACCCAACACCTCCCCTGAATAAACGAGACTTGATCAGAATCCTGTCTTGTCTCCATTTCTCGCGTCTTCTGTCCTTTGTCCCCTCTTCAATTCCCGCTCCTCTTCCAGGTGACCTTTGTTGACTGACCCGCTGTTCAGGACATAAAAATGAAAAACAGGGCTTGGGTACAGCTCAGGGGCAGAGCACTTGCCTAGTGTGTGAGGCCGTGGGTGTGATCCGCAGTCCCACCCAGGGAAGAATGGAATAGAGGAAAAGATGGGGGAAGGGGAAGGAAGATAAGAGGGAAGAAGAGCTGGAGAGGAGGCAAAAGAAGAGGAGGGGAAGGAGAAGGAGGAGGAAGAGCAGGAGGAAGAGGGAGAGGAAAGGGCCACCTAGAAATAATTCATATCCATCAATATGAAAATGTTTAAACAATAGCATATCCATATTTTAGGAAAATTCACTCTAATAAACAGAATGAGTTAGAGTCCTATATTCTAACACGAGAAGAGGTTCCTAATATGGGCTGGTGGTGTAGCTCAGTAGTAAGAGCTTCTCTTGTATGCCAAGACCTTGAGCTCTGGCTCCAGCACTGCCACAAAAAAAAAAAAAAAGCCCTCATACCTTAACTGAGGCAGAGAGAGAAACTGCAACATAGTATCTATCATATGATTCTATTTTAAAATGTTTCTAATGTCAATATAGTCATTAAAAATATCTGGACGACTATGTACCCACGATCAGTCTTGCTACCTCTGGGGGATGATGAAAGTATTTTGTAACATTTACATTTTTATAAGCATAAATTCCTTTTGTAAATAGGAAGAGAGTTGAAATAGTTCCCCAAGGAAGAAAGAGGATCGTAGTAAACAGCAATGGCTGGTCACTTGGCTGGTCCAGTCTTCCCGGCAATCTCCCCAGGCTCTGTCGTGGGACTCCAGCCCGCAGGTGAGGTCAGTTAACACCCTGTGCTGCCCTGGGTGCTGCCCACCATGACCCCTCCCTCCCGCCTTCCTGCTCTGCCTGGCAGGGACCTTTGGTTGCCTCTGCTCCTGCGTTTTGCTGCTTGCTGGCTCAAAAGCGGCTTATTTCCCATCCATCCCACCCCCACCCCAACCATCTCAGAGAGTGGGAGGCAGTGTGGCTTGTGAAGTTAATGTGACCCTGGGTTCAATTTCCAGCATTACTGCTTTCCTGAACACTGGGAAATTCACTTCTCCTTTAGGGGCTCTGTTTCCTGGTGTGAAAAATGGTGAACATCTTGGAGAACCTGCCTCAATAGTGTCCTTGGAACGTTGAAAAGAGATAAATATAAAAAGTGCTTCTTGGGCACGACATGTGCTTACTAAGTGATGTGTCATTATTAGTATCATTTCTAGTAATGGAACCAAGAGTCTCACACAGGCTATACATGTGCTCTACCACTGAACCACTCCATAAAAAGGCCCTGATGCCTTTGTTTGTTTGTTTGTTTGTTTGTTTGTTTGTTTTGGCAACACGGTCTTGTTATAGTTCAGGTTGGCCTCAAACTCATGGCACCTCTCCTGCCTCAGCCTCCCAAGTGCTAGGATTACAAGTATGCGTCACCACGTCAAGTCTATTATAATTGTTGCTGAGTCCTATCCATTTTTCTATGGTAGAATCGCTCCCATCTATTTTCTTCCCATCTTTCAAGACCTGACTCCCAAGCCAGCAGGATGGCCATCATGTCCTCCACGGTCTATTCCTGCACACCACACAGGACTGGTGAGCCTTCCTTCACCAGAAGCATTGGGTCCTGCATTCCTTACTGCACCCTATATCCTGATTTTCTGTGCATCCTCCATAGACCTGGGCTCATGAAGGTAACATCGCTGATCTACTCACCAAAAAGTCCTCAGCATCTACACAGTTTGTGAATTCCAATAATCACCTTTCCACTTAATCTCTTTCATTCCTGCTCTTCCTCCAGATCCGCTGTTCTGTGTTCCCAGTGGCATTACCATACGGGCTTCCTAGTTGGACTCCCTGGGCGTCCTTCCAAATCCACCTAGGTTACATTTGAACACAACTGGCTCCTGCTCAGAGCCTTCAAGGACAAAATGAAACTGCATCAAGAGTTCCTGGGGAGAAGAATTGTAGACTCTGGGCCATCATTGAAATCTTGAAAAAAAAAAAGAAATCTTGGCATCATCTGAGATTTTATTAAAATTACCAATTCTCAGTCCCTTCTGGGTCTATTTAATCAGAATCTGCATTTTGAGAATATTCACAAGTAATTCATAAGCACATCACAATTTGAGCATTTTCTCAGATAAAATTTTGGGATGTATTTATTAGCACATAAAATTGACCATGGAAAAAGTAAATGAAACCTTATTAAATTCTCAGGGAAAATGCATTTCTAATGAAGTTTCTGCAACACACCATTCAGTTTAAACTCGTGGACACAGAGGGAATAGTTTTTATCTCTCTCTCTCTCTTTTTTTTTTTTTTTTTTTTTTTTTTTTTTTTTGAACTGGGGATTGAACTCAGGCCCTTGCGCTTGCCAGAGAAGCGCTTATTCCACTGAGCTATCTCCCCAAATTCGTTTTTTGTTATCTCTCTCTCTCTCTCTCTCTCTCTCTCTCTCTCTCTCTCTTTCTCTTTCTTTTTTTTCTGGAGAGGGAATAGTTTTTGAGTGGAAGACACTTTATAAGCTTTTCTCTTACTGGATGAAACATTTTTAGATTATGTAATATGAAAAAAAATAAATAAAGTGTTCTAGCGTTTGGAAAAAAAAAAAAAAAAAAAGCTCCTGGGGAAGCCAGTCCTGAGTTTGAGCTCCAGTTTTACTGCAAGCTGATGTGATCCTAAGCACACTGCTTTACTTCTGAGTTTGGTTCCGTCTGGAAAATAGAGGCACTAGGAGAAATGCATGAGAAAATTGTTAGCTATTACTTCCTCCTCCTCCTCCTCCTCCTCCTCCTTTTGACAGTGATGGGACTGGTACTCAGGGCTTTTGTACATGCTAGTCAAATGTTCTATGGATGAGTTATATCCTCAGCCCTAGCCTTTCCTTTCTTCCTTCCTCTCTCTTCCCTCTTCCCTTATCTCTCACGCCCCCCCCCCGTCTCTGTCTCTCTGTCTCTGTCTGTATTTCTCTCTTTTCCCGCCAGGTTCCTCTCTCCCTCTTTCTGTTGTTTTATCTTGAGACTAGTCTCATAAGGTTGCCCAGGCTGGCCTGCAGCTCCTGGGCTGACGCCTCCCATCAAGGTCAAGTTGCAGCCCTGGTCTGCAGTGCGCTCCTCCGACCACCAGGGGCCACTGCAAGACCCTCGCGCTCGCCCACCCTACGAGCGCCGTCTCTCTGCGTACGAGGTGCGTGTGTGCGTGAGGCGGGGCCAGAGCCGGAAGCGCAGCCGGCGTGGCTACGGTCTCTCACCTCGACGCGGTTCCAGACCTACTGTCGCGGGCTGCCGGCGGCCCTCGCGGGTCTTCGGTGTCCCTCCTCCATCCAGTGTGGGCTGGTCCCCACCCCTGGTCTTCCCGTCCCTGACTGGCTCGCCCCGCCCCATGGCGCTGCAGAGCTCGGGAGTGGCCTTCCGCAGGATCCTGTCCCACTTCCCCGAAGAGTTGAGCCTGGCTTTCGCCTATGGCTCGGGGGTGTACCGCCAGGCGGGGCCCAATTCAAACCAGAAGGTGAGCCCGGTCCAGCGGCGTGTCCTCCGAGTCCCCTTGTTTCCACGTGTCGCCTCCCAGAGTGCAACCGAGTGCGACATCAGCTCTAGCTGAGTCTCAAACCCCGTTAATGGGCTTGGCACCCAGGGCCCGGGCACTGAGCTGTCTCAACCCTTTTTTGTTTTTTGTTTTTGAGACGGAGTCTAGCTAAATTGCCCGGCCTAAGTTCGTCCTTGGGATCATCCTGTCCCAGCCTCCTAGAGTGCCAATACACGTGTGTGCTACCGCGTCTGGCTTCCTCAAAAATTTAAATGTCATCGGTGGTTTGTGGATCAGGGTGGCCGGGCCTTAGCCTCTGGAAGGCCCCTGCCTCATTTCTCACAGATTTTCCTGTGAGCAGACCCGAAAATCCTCCCAACACATCTTTCCTTCGTTTTCATTCCCACGTTCAAGTTATCAGTTCTTGTATTCAAACACTGAAGTCTCATTCATTACGAAACCTCAGTACCTTTTCCTCACCTAGAGTTGTCTAAGGTTTCTTCCACTCTTAATCTCTGCTCACCTCTTCTGCAAGGAAGTTTCCAGACATGGCTAAGACCTCCCTTTCAGGTCTCAGATACACCACACAAGTATTCTTTTCGAACATTGTCAGATTGCGTGGCTCCCCTGAGCGCATGAGCAGGTTCTCTGACACGACCCCCTAAGTACCTGGTACCCAGGTACTTACACCAGTACATTCTTCAGGACATACACTTGTTATCGCCAGAAAAAAATTTCTCCTTTCTGTTTGTGGATCATTCATTCCGAGTAAAGTTAGTTCACTATGCATTTTTTT
>NW_004524809.1:966932-974993 GCF_000260255.1 Octodon degus
ATGTGGTGCTGGGGGATTGAACCGCGGTCCCTGATGCTTTGCTAAGCTTGTTCTAAGTAGGTGCTTTAGACCACTGAGCCATCTCTCCAGCCCCTTTCCCAATTTATTGTAGTAATAAATTGTGTCTTTTGCTGTTGACTTTGAGTTTCCACACTAAGAGCTAACAAAGGCGTTTGAGCTACTTCATGAGTGCTTAGTGAGTAGCTTACCTCCCTTTACATGCTACTTTAGAGAGTTTGCTCAACTGAGTTAATCTGAGCCGGGAGCCAAGTGGAGCACCTTTCCTACATTTAGCTGAAAGACAGTGTAGCAGAAGGGCTCAGCACACAGGATTTGGGGCCACTCTAGTTGGTGGCACTCACTACTTCTGTGTCCTTGGGCCAAACGCTTACCCTGGGCTTTGGTTTCCTGTAAAATAGGGCTAAGGGTAGACTTGCTTTTTAGTATTGTTACAGAGACAGAATGAGTTACTGTATTACACGTAAAGCATTTAGAAGAGTCCTGGCACAATACTCATTAAGTGTTGATGAAAAGAAAACTCTTGTTGGTGCCAGAGGCTTGCTTAAATTTCCAATGCCAAACTTAGATCTGTTAATCATAGTAGCCAGGTATTTCAGAGCTCTCATTTAGCTGCGTTTCTGAGGTAATGTGACCTCATTTTTGACAGAATGCCATGCTGGACTTCGTGTTCACTGTAGATGACCCTGTTGCCTGGCATTCAAAGAACCTAAAGAAGAATTGGAGCCACTACTCTTTCCTAAAACTTTTGGGGCCCAAGATAATCACCTCAGTTCAGAATAACTATGGCGCCAGAGTTTACTACAATCCCTTGATCCTGTGCGATGGTAGGGTAAGTGACTGGCTCTTTGCCTTAACTTGGGTTTGTTTTACTTTGAATAGTAGAATACTGGTGAAGTATGTGTGTGTGTGCCCCAGCAGACACTGGCTGGATATCTTGAACCCAAGGACAGGGGACATGGGGTCCTCTCCTCCTCTTTGGCTGTGATTGCAGTTTGAGAAGGTGGTTGGATGTGACTTTTTTCTGCCCTTTCATCAAGTGGTTCTCAAATTGTCATCTCTCGGACACACAAACTGCAGGTCTCTGGGGTTTTATATTTACTATAGTAGGCTGGAGAATTTGATTTTCTTGTTTTTTGTTTCTTTGAGATAGGCTTGAGTCTGGCCTTAAACTCATTTTGAAATTACTGTATGGTCCAGGCTGATCTCAAACTCAAGGTCATTCTCTTGCCTTAGCCTTTTGAGGGTTGGGATTATAGATGTGCATCATCACTTCCAGCTGGAGACCTGATTTTCTAACCATCCTCCAAATGATACTATAGTTGCTGGTCTGGGAACCATGCTGAGAACCACTGGATTGGGTAGTGTGAGGAATAGGCTCTCCTACTGAGTTGCAGGTGGACATGAGTCTTGTCTATAAGGAGGAGCAGACACTGAAGAATTTGGAAGTTACGCTGTCAGGTAGCTGGAAGCGAATTTGACAGAAAGGTATTGGAGAGAAAGTAAGGGGCCTGGGGGTTACCTGGCAACATGAACCCCACATCTCTGCTTTAGGTGAAACTCTGTGGCTGGGACAGCCCAGCATAGCCACCCAAGTGTGGCTCACAGGTCAGTAGAAGAGCACTTGCTTGGGTTGTTCAAGAGCCTGAGTTTAATCCACAGCACTGATTAAAAAAAAAAAAAAAAGCAAACCAAGTGAAGCATCCCAGCTGACAAGACCTAGGTACCAGGAGGACCTAACACAGATGCCTCCTGGAGGTGAGGCAGGTTGGGGTTGACATCCAGGCCCCACCTGCCGTGCCAGCATTATTGCTGGTCAGGGGCCTGACCTTGTCTGTCTGCCTTGGGCAGAGGTGGAAATCAGGCTTCAAAGGAGGAGCAGTCTAGCAGCCTCTTGTCCTGTAGTGCTTCCATTGGCTGCTGTCTGCCTGCAGCAAAAAGGGTCCTCTATAGTCCTGTGGCCAGACAAAAGGAGAAGGGTACTTCCTGAACACATTCTGTCACTTCTGCCACACAAATAGAGAGTTGTATTCTTCTCTGTAATTATTTTTCTCTTTTGAGACAGCGTCTTGCCTTGTATCCCAGGCTGGTCTCCAACTCCCTGCAATCTTCCTCAGCTCCTACATGCTGGGATTATAGACATGAGCCACCACCCCCACTTTTCCTGATTAATAGTATGATGAGTTTATCTCTAGTAATTTTCAAACATTTCAAGCTCCAGTGAGCAAATATTTGGGCATTATGTCACCAGGGCTATATGTTATTTTTTATTCCTTAGCTACTTTTTAGGTGTTTACAGCCCAAGAAAGCTATTTTGATATTGAAATTTAGCAAAGTGGGTCTGAAGACATTTGTTTATGCAAATACAACTTTGTAACCTGGGAAATCTATTTCCAGGGTTTATGCACGTTGTTATGGAAATGAACCTGACCATAATTCCATGTGTTTTAGCTTTGATAAAAAGGTTTTAGTTTTGGATGTTGATTTATAATTAGAAATGTTTTAAAGAGTCAACAGCAACAGGGAAATTAACTGTGAAGGATGACAGTTAAAACTTTTTAATTAAAGAAACTTTCTGGTACTTTGTAATGAAGGGGACTTTAGACAACCAGACTGAAGTTCTAAGAGCCGGGTGTGGTGTGGGGGTGGTAAGGTAGGGATTCCCCATGTTTCTCTGCCTGGGCTGAGCCTGAACTGTTGGGATCAAGCACCCCTCTTGCCTCAGCCTCTCAAGTAGCTGGAACCACAGAGACTTGGAACTGCACCCAGCTCTAGGACCTAGCTTAACTCTTACCATTTCTGGTGTCATATTAAGTATATTACTTATTCTTCCAGGGCCTCATTTTCGTATTTCTAAAATGAGGAGCGTGAACTAAATTCTTACTTCTCAGACTTTGGGGAAATTACCGGTTTCTTTCCTTTGTAGTCCATGAGGACCTACAGCACTGCATGATGTCTAGAAGCTGTTCTGCCTTAGCATCCCTTGGACCTATGTTAAGGTCCTTACCTAACCTCACATGCCTTGCAGGCCAGGCTGGTCTTGAGGTTCCTGATGGAGGGGGAGCTTTCACAGTAGAGTTTTTGAGTTTTGTTGTTTTTGGTTTTTTGAGAGACAGAATCTCACTGTGTAGTTCAGGCTGTCCTTGAACTCACTGTGTGACCCAGGCTGGCCTCGAACTTACAGACACCCTCTTGCCTCAGCCTCCTGAATGCTGAGACACAGGTAGGCATTTTGAGTGACTTTGGAAATTAAGTTGCTGTCTGGTTAAGAATTTCGTTTGTGTCCTTGTATCTTATTTTGTGTGAGCAGCAGCCTGATATTTTACTGTTTTTCATGCCTGTATCTTTTCTCTTTAGCTTATCAAGTATGGGGTGATTAGCACTCGTGCCCTGATTGAAGACCTGCTGGGCTGGAATAACTTGTATGTTGCTGGCCGCCTCCAGAAACCGGTGAGTGAGTACTTGTGCTTTCTGGTGGTCCCTGCCACGGAGCCTCTTAGCCCTGGACTGTGGTCGTTGTGACTGCCCTAAGATGGGACTGTGGGAAGTGAAAAAGAGTGTCATGTCCTCACTCCCCAAAAAACCAATAAGCAAACAATGCTTCAGGATACAGTGAGAGTGAATTTTGTATTTGGCCTTTCCATCAATTCGCGGTACAGAATCTTGATGTTCCTGAGGGCTACCAAGTCCCTTTTAGCCACACCTGAGCTCATGTTTATACCAGCAAGGTGCCTTTGTGTGTGTGTGTGTGTGTGTGTGTGTGTGTGTGTGCATTGTTGAGAGGGGAACTCAGGTCTTTGCACATACAAGGCTGCACGCCAGCCCTGGGTGACTCAATGGTCCCAAATAGCTTCAAAGTAAAGACTGGTTTCCACTGGAACCACCCAGTGAAGAGAGGATTGAGCTGTCGGTCCTAGCTCCCTTCCTCCCCACCTCAGTTTCTCACCAGTATCCTTCTTAGACCCAGGTAGTGTACCCACTCTAAGATGACTGGGCTCAGAGAGTTTCTGTGCTGTGAGCTTAGTACCCCCAGGACCTGGTGCTGGTAAGTCCAGTGCCTTCCTGAGTTTGGGGAGCCATCATGCATGTAATCACCCAGAGGGAGGCATTATGGGAACCCCTATTAGAGCTGCTTAGCTGGGTGTAGCCTGAGCTTCCTCACTGTGGGCAGGAGGTGCACCAGATGGATGTGTCTGCCGTGAGTGTGGGTTGTGTGGCTGTTGTATAAGGAGCTGGGGCATCGATGGTGAGGGAAAACCCCACCTACTTGGCCACAGAGGAGTTATTGGGTGAGAGACAGGTCCCCATGCCTACACACAGGCTTCCCAGTGGCTAGGTGAGCAGGTGCTGAACTTCAGACGGAGGAGGTGGTATGGGTACTGAGTGCTGTCAGTGCTCCCAGAGCCTCCCCTCCCTGAGGTCCCGTGTCACAGTGGGGTCCCTCTGGACTGTCCTCGCCCTCTGGCTCCTTAGGGACACTATGGAGAGACTGTGCTGCCCCTGGCTGGTGAAGAAACAGGAACCAGGGAGGAGGTGGGTGGTATCACAGCATTTTAACAAGTATTTACAAAGTCCTCCTTCTTTCCTGCTCCAGCTTTCTGAGGGAGGCGGTCTCCATGGTGTGAGTGCTATGTTAGGGCTTTGCGGCAGTGCCAGTCCCACTTCCCAAGGCAAGTGTGGTACCACGTCAGAGAATCTCAGGCTCCAGACTGCTGGGATTCTCCTCAGGTGTCCCCCATACCAGTGATGCCTCACTTTTTTTTATACTTAGTAGAGGGGGAAAATTTAGAGTTTGGCACCACCATAGCCCACTTGGTTTGTGTCAGTGAAACTTCTTTATTGCTGTGTTGGGCTGTCAGGATTCCCTTGCCTTGTGACTTGAGAACAGGATGCCCAGGATGGCGGTGCTGTGGCTCGAGCTATGAGGAAGTTCCCAGGGCCTTGAAGTCCAAGTGAACAGAATTCTGATGGAAGGGGCACCTCCCCCTACAACTGAGGTCAAGGTCCTTCCACTGCTGGGCTGCCACCAGGCCTGCAGAGGAGCTGAGGACAGGCACGGGAACAGCCAGGCAGATGAACCACGGCCAACAACTGGGCTTGGGGCTGGTAAGGTGAGCCAAGTGAGCAGCTAAGAATGAAGGCACTTCACTCCCCCATACTGCCTGTGTCCCAAGGGAACATCCCCAGTTTGAACTGATGATAAGACACACCTAAACTTCAGACCAAGGCTGGAAGGCTGGCATGGTGCACACACCTGTAATCCCTGCATCCGGAGGCTGAGGCAGGAGGATCACCAAGTTCAAGGATAGGCTGGATTACATAGTGAGACCGTGTCTCAAAAGAACAAAAACAAATTGAGGCTGAAGATGTGGCCTGGTGGTGAACACTCACCTAACAGAAACAGGGTGCTGGGTTGTGTTCCCAGCACCAGCACACAAAATAGTGTAGCTTATTAAAATGTCCAGAAACAGGTATTTACATTTGTAGGAACTTAGCATGTTATGCTCTTCTGATGTGGGTGTTTTACTGTTAGATATTTACTTCAATAAAAACTTTTTTTTCATGTTTTTAGCACTGGGGATGAAACCCAGGGCCTCACACATGCAAGGGAGCACTCACCATTGAACTATACTCCAGCTCAGTAAAAACATATTTTAAACGCTCTACAAACAATATTCTTATTGAAATAAGTTCCCATTTCCAGGCTTGATAAGTAGCAAAGCTCATAATTGAGCAAATAAATGCAATTGTTTTATCGCAGTACTACCAATGGAACACAGGGGGCACTGTACCACTGAGCTAGAGTCCTTTTTAAATTTTATTTTGAGACAGGGTCTTGATAAGTTACCCATTCTGGCCCTGATTCAGCCTCCTCAGTAGCAAACATTGTAGGCCTGAGCCACTGTGCCAGTTTTCCAAGGTCTTTTTTTTTTTTAGGTTTTGCTTTTGTTTTGTGGTATTAAGAATTGAACATGGGGCTTTGGCACTGAGCTACATCACCAGCCCTTTTATTATTATTATTTTTATTTTTATTTTGAGACAGGGTTTTGCTAGGTCAGTAAACTCCCCAGACTGGGCTCAAACTTGCAGTCCTGCCTCAGCTTCCTAGGGTGCTGGGCAACAGGTATGCACTACCATCCTAGCCACAAGATTTTCTTAAATTTATAAAATGTGTAAGCTGGTAGGAAGAGAAGTAAATGTTGAGTTAAAAAAAAAAAGCCTTAGGTCATATTTATTCCAGCTACTAATTAGCTGTTATATAAACTTGGCCAGTAGACCTCTTCCTGGTGGCCTTGTCTGTAGAATGGGGATAACAGTACTTGCCCCACCTGTGCCACAAAGACAGTGACAGCCTGAAAGGTGAGAACACAGATGACTAGAGTGTGACAGCCCTGGGGCTGAATGCCAGCTCTCACAGTCCCTGCCTGTCCTGTCCCCTTGCCACCCACACCTTAGGACACTTTCCATGTGTGAGGGTCTGAGACACCTGCCCTCAAACACAGAGAACAGTGTCCCCTTCATCTTTGGCTATCTCAGTTATTTTGAGATAAAATAAGACTGAATGAAAGTATTCAAAAATTTTTAAACTAGGTTTTAGAAACCTGAAATGCCAAGAAGTCTTAGAAGGTTTTTTAATGGTTTCTTGATTTTGGCTTTTTGGTGGTGGCATGGGATTTTTCTTTTTGGTTGTGTGTGTGTGTGTGTGTGTGTGTGTGTTTGAGTGTGTTTGAGTGTGTTTGAGTGTGTTTTGGGGAGACTGGTTCTGGGTATGGAACCCAGTATCTGTATACCCCAACTGCTGACCTCAGATTTTACCTAACATTCCAGTAAGATAAAAATAAATCAAGATAAGGAGAATCAGCTATATTCATGTTAGGCAAAACCATGCCCTTCTCAGATAACAAAAAAAAATTACTGAGAATAGCGATTTCCTAAAGTTTCTAGACAAGAAAATTAGATGAGGGACTATAGTGTAACACATTTAGTGTGTGAAACCTTGGGCTCAAACCTAATAGCAAAATGAAACAGAAAAAGAGAAACTGGTTTATCTTTCAAAAAAAACTGAAAATGATGAATGGTTATTTGCACTCCTGCCCCAGTTGGTCCACTTCCATGGATGTGGCTGTTGTGGAGCACTCAGCCATGATAGTCAAATAGCTCTGACCTGTAGGTGGCAGCAGATACTAATTAGACAAGCAAATCTGGTGAAAATGCGTGGCCTTTCCCTTTCCTTTCTTTCTACCTCTCTTTATTTTTCTTTCCTTTACTTTTTATTTTCACTAAATACTGGGGAACCTGACATGTGCCAGGCAAGTGCTGTACTGCTGGGATGCATCTTTGCCCTTTTAATTTTTTTTATTTTGAGACAGTATTTTGCTAAATTGCCCCAGCTGGCCTGAAATTTGGGAACCTCCTGATTCAGCCTCCCTCATAGCTGGGATTATAGGGTGAGCCACCAAGCCCAGCTGGGTGAGAGCATGAGAAGGAATAATGAGAATATGAGTTTGAATTGTTTTTTATGTTTTAAGTTTCTTTTTTTAAATGTATTTAGTATAGGGTCTAAAGGGTCTCACTACGCAGATTGGACTCGTAATGATCCTCCTGTTTTCAGTCTTCTAAGTGCTAGGATTATAAGCATGCACCACCATGCCCAGTCTCAGTCGCTGTCTCAGCACACCCTGGGTGTGTGGCTGGCACAGCATGGCACACTGGGGATCAAATCCCAATTGCTGTGCCTGCCTAAGCAAGCACTTTAGTCCACTAAGCTATCTAGCCAGCCCTGTTTTTTATGTTTTCTTGGGGGTTTTTTGTTTGTTTGTTTTTTGTTTGTTTGTTTTTTGGTTTTTTTGGTGGAACTGGGGATTGAACTCAGGCCCTTGCGCTTGCCAGGGAAGTGCTTATTCCACTAAGCCATCTCCCCAGCCCGTGTTTTTTATGTTTTAAAAAGAGTTGTTACATTGTCTAAAGCTCCAAAATTGTCTGCATCATGCAAATTCAAATCAGATTTTTCAATCCCTAGTCAGTTAAGTCTTTAAAGGGAGC
>NW_004524809.1:975288-985114 GCF_000260255.1 Octodon degus
TGTGTGTGTGTGTGTGTGTGTGTGTGCATGATGCATGTGCGTAGTGCTGGGCAGGTCATCTGAGCTACAGCCCAGGCCTTACAACTGCTTTTCAAGTTAAGAACCATGAAATTCAAAGTTTTTCATAGACATGGTGGATGAGCCTTTGTAAATTAAAAAAGAAAAAATTAATACAGTTGGTTTCCTGGCCAACTTTGGATTCTTGTAATTCACATTGTTTTTGGTATGTTGGTAATTTTTCTTGTGTGTATGGTTTTAGTTTGGTTTGATTTTTTTCCATTGGAGTGGTGGTATCACCGCATTGCCCAGGCTGGTATCCAGCAGCTAGGCTTCAGCAACCTTCCTACCTCAGCCCCACAGTTTCTGGGGGAGACCACAGGCTGGCTTGGATCTTAAAAGCATTCACTTTGATTGATATTTTACCGTTTTGTTAAGAGGACTTTATTCATTGCAATATGTTTTTGCTAATCACTCAGGTTTACTTTTTTGTAACAGCTTTATATACTTTACATAATATGTAATTGACCATTTAAAGCACCAAATTCCATGTTTTATTAGTGCATTTCCAGTTCTGTGAGAGTCCCTATCCCTAGGTTGTAGCTTTATGGATTTCTGTTTTGTCAGTAGAAAAATCCTGGTGCTACAAGCTGCCCAAATGGCAAACGGGAAGCCGCCCTTCCTGGTTTGGGCTTTGCCTGCTGTCAGTCAATTTAGGGCTCCCTTTGAAGTGTAGGGCTTGGCTGTTTCCCTTGTGACCAAAAAGACAAGTTTCTTCTCTGCTCTGCCCGGTGGTTGTCCTCACAGAGCCCCAGCCAGCAGGTGGGGGCAGTGGCCTGGTTCTGCCCATGTTTCTTTCTCCACCAACAGGGACATTTTGGGCACAGCCCCTCTCCTGGTATTTTTAATGGAAAAATTCTAGGGAGTGGTTGAGTATTTATTTCAGAGTTAGGCAGGCTCTTGTTCTTTGTGACCAAGACCCTGCTGTTTGCTATTCAGGTGGCTCATCCTTGCCACTGTCACAGTGGAGCTATGTGTGGCTTGCTCTATTCCAGTCTCACAAATCTCTTCTCTGACAATCACTTCCAGCATTGCCTCTTCCTCGCTGCAGCCAAGACCCTGGCCTAGCGTCAGTGCTGTCTGTGCAGTTCAGGCAGGCATTCACAGTGAGGCACAAGCAGCTATTCACAACCCCGGGGCTCTGCTCTTTCTAGCCTCAGGCAGCACCCTAGGCACGCACTGGTTTTTCCCTCCACATACAAATCACAGTGCTACCAAGAGACCTTGTAGTGCACCTTGCTTGCTCAGAAGAGTCAGGTCTCAAAGTAGCAGAGCTTCCCAAATTGACACTTTTCCTTTGAGTGAGGACACTTGGATTTGTACTTTCTTAACTTTCAACAGCAAATAAACTGCTTTTTTTTTCCCTGTATTTATTAGAGGGTGTACAGGGTCTCACTACATAGATCAGACTCAGTGCTTCTCCTGTTTTCAGCCTCCCAAGAGCTGGGATTATAGGCACGCAGCACCAAGCCCAGTCTTAATCACCGTCTTAGCAGGCCCCAGGGGCGAGGCCAGCATGGCACACAGAGGATCAAACCCTGGCCACTGCACTGTGCCTAATCAGGTGCTGTAGTCTGCTGTTAGACTGCTTTTTTACAACCTAAGTTGAACAGCTCCCTTGGAGAACAAGTGAGATTTTGGTTAACTAGGAAAATATTCCCCAAATTTATTATTTTCTTTGTGTCTTTGAATTGTTAGCATTTCAGAATAGCGTCTAATGTCACTGTCTTTGAAAGCCTTGGAGATTAAAAGGAAGGGTAAGGGAGGGAAAAAGAAGAGAGGGTTTAGGGGTATTGAGAAGGACCTGTGGAATGGAGGTGGTGAAGGGGAGGTGGTGATAGAGAGGCACCACAGAGGACAGGACCCTGCTTTGCTGCTGGCAGCTTTTTTTGAGGGAAACTTTTAACTTCTGGCCTTCAGTTTCTACACCTGTGTAAGTGAGGAGGTTGGACTCCTAGATCAGTGATTCCATATGGAATACAAAGCTTTGAAAAGTTAGTCAAGCAGTAAACATAAGACAATTTATAGGACCTTACAATTGGGAGACTGGGGTATAGCTCAGCAATAGAACATGCACTTGGTACATGCAAGGCCTTGAGTTCAATCCCTCGCACTTCCAAAAAGAGAATGGTTCTCTTTCTGTTATAATCATATGTCAAGATAAAAGTTAAACCAGGTGTGTTATCACACACCTGTAATCCTAGCACTTGTGGGGCTGAGGCAGGAGGTCCCACTGTGAGTTAGAGGCCAGCCTGCAATACATAGTGAGGTCAAGGTTGCCCTATATACCTGAACTACATAGTGAGACTGTCTCAAAATAAATAGGCCAACCAGATAGCTCAGTTGACTAAAGCACCTGCTTAGGCAGAGCACAGTGACTGGGGTTCGATTCCCCAGCATGCCTTGCCAGAGATGGCAATTGAGACTGGGTGTGGTGGCACACACATGTAATTCCCCATGCTTGGGAGGCTGATAACAGGAGGATCACTATAAGTCCGATCTGTGTAGTAAGACTTTGAAGACCCTGTACTAAAAAAATACAAAAAAAAAAAAGATTAGGACAAGTGTGGCGTGTCCCTGTAATCCCAACACCCAGGAGGCTTACACAGGATTATCCTAAATTCAAGGCCAGCCTGGGTGGGCTACATAGTGAGTTTGAGGCCAGCCTGGGGTACAGTGTTATTTCAAGGCCAGCCTAGAATGTACGTAATAAGACCTTTCAAAGAAGAAGACAGTCAAGATGTTGAGGAGTTGATTTGCAGAGTGTTAAGGCTATTACCATGCCACTTGCTGTCAATTCCCCATGTACTCAGGAGGTCATGATCCTAGAGGCTCCTTGGTTTTGTTCTGGTGACTGAGAGCACTAAGCTCACAGGTGGGGGAGGCCTCACTGAGGTCGTGAAGTCCTCACAATGGTCTGGGTAGGCAAGGAGACACCAAGGACTTGGCCTGCTGGTCAGATGTGAGGGCCACCTGTTGCTTGTGTTCCCAAGGAAGAAAGAGTGCAAGGTGAAAAATTGGGTGGTTAAGCTTGATTTATCAATGTTACCTGTGTTTAGTACTGCTTTTTGTTATTTAAAAAAACAAAGCTATACCCTGGGGAAAAAGTTGTATTGTTCTCTCTTCTTGCATTTTAATGAAATTTCATTTGGTAGTTTCTTACATTATGTCCCTCAGGTGCCATATTACTTGTCTTAAGTTACATGTATTTGACAAAAGGCATCCTAGGCCCTGTTTCCTGGAATGAGGCAGAGTGACTGCACCACATGGCCAAGGGAAGGAGGGCATGGGGCTGACACAGAAGTCCTCTAAGGGCCTAGCAGGCACTTTCTTCAAAAAAAATTCTTTTAAATCTTTTATTTACTTGGTACATTGTCTCACTACACAGCTCAGACTCAGTGATCCTCCTATCTCAGCCTCCTTAGCGCTGGCATCACATCTGGTTTCAGTGCCCAGCACAGCACACCCAGTGTACCAGGGATGGAACTCAGGTCCTTGTGCTTGCCAGGCAGGCACTTAAGAGTGCTGAGCTCTCTGTCCAGCCCACCAGGCCCTTTCTCTGTGGACAGTGTCAATTAGAAGAAGCAGTTGGGAAAAGATTCAGGCAGGGTGTGTGTTGATGTCGCCATTACAAGGATCTGTGCCCTCAGAGTTGCCTGGGAATGTCCTGAGGCCATGGTATCTGTACTTCCCAGAACTCACTGGCAGTGTGTGCTCCATGCCTGGAGCCCCTTGGGCTGTGAAGCGCACTGAGAAACACACCCAGGACACATGCTTGAACAAAGCAGGTATCTTTATTTTATAGATGAGGACTTAAATTCTGAGGAGTTAATTTGCTCAAATTCACAGAGCTAGTGGAATAGCTGGACTTGAGCTCAGCCCTGTCTTCTGAATGCATTTTTCTGTTAGTTCATTTTCTTTCCTTTCATTCTTAGTCAAGTTCAAAATCAGTGTATCTAAAAATCATGAAATAGAGCATGAACTTTCCGCTTATATAGGGCAAGAAGAGGGATGCACACTAGCTACTGAAATGAAATCCCTTTTTCCACTAGAAAATTAAGTGAAGAACAGTGGAAAATAATATAACATTCAAAAATGTTGAAGTTCCCAAAGGATATTCTTCCTTTCTTAAAGCCTGTGGTGTCAGATGTAGTGGTACAGGGCTGTACTTCCAGAACTCAAGACAGTTCTGGAAGGAGGAAGGAGGATTGCCATGAGCTCAAGGCCATCCTGGGCTATAGTAAGTTGAACTGCATAGTGAGACCTAGTCTTAAAATAAATAAATAAATAAATAAATCCTGTGGTGAGTTTCTCATTTAAAGGAACATTAATTTTGTTTTCTTTGGCATTGTGATCTGTTCTTGTATCATGGTTTTTCTGACTTTGACCTAAGATGGGAGATTCTAGGATTACTTATTAGAATAATAAGTATCTTGTGTCACCTGAACTGATATTCCAGGATCTTGGTGGTAGGTGTTTGGAATAGTTCCAAGGCACATACATACCCATAACTCTTAGGCAGGAGGGCCACGAGTTTGAGATTGGCACAGGCAAATTCACAAGACTCTGTCTCAGAAAGAGAGGGCTGGGGCTGTAGCTCAGTAGTAGAGTACTCCTGTCTACAGCCCTCCCACCTCAGTACAGAAAAAAATAAAGTCAGGGCTTCAGCAATTTTTCTCCTGACAATCCTGCTTTCTCCAGGTGAAAATCGTAGCAATGAATGAGGATGTCACCCTGCGATCAGCCCTGGATAAGAACCTGAGGAGTGCGGTTACCACAGCCTTCCTCATGCTCCCTGAGAGCTTCTCTGAGGAAGAACTGTTTGTGGAGATCGCTGGGCTGTCCTACGCAGGTGAGTGCAGTAGCATCCTTGGAGGCTTTGCCCACACCCTTCCCTTACCACAGTAAAGCTGTGGTATTTCTGATTACCTCACACGAGCTTCCTGCAGGAACTTTGTGTTGGCTTTTTCTGACATGGTTGAAATTAGCTGGCCTGTGCCATGTCCCTCTTGTGTTCTCTTACTCCACCATGGGACAGTGGCCAAAATGGGGAATCGATACATTGACCCAGGGTATGAGTCCAGTTGGCAGTCTGCCTCAGATGGAATTGTTTTGATAATGTCCTTTGTGGCATTTTTTCCTCCATACGTGACCTAGTCAAGGATCCTACCCCATCATCAGGTTGTCTCTACTGTTTTTTGTTTTGGTTTCATGCTTTGGATTGGACCTAGGACCTCGCCTGTGCTGCTCCTCACCTCATCTGTCTTCCTCTAGAGCCCTTCTGCCTCTG
Organism: Octodon degus; assembly: GCF_000260255.1. Taxonomy (NCBI): domain Eukaryota; kingdom Metazoa; phylum Chordata; class Mammalia; order Rodentia; family Octodontidae; genus Octodon; species Octodon degus. Next base: position 980,636 of record NW_004524809.1, read on the forward strand.
TTTGCCTCACAGGGCATGCACACTTCTGGCAGCAACAGCAGTGACACAGGCCCCTGCTCAGCAGTGTATCCCCTGTTTGTGCCAGCCATTTGCACAAAGAGCTTGCAAGTGTCCTGCATCTTGTCAAACTGTCTTGTGGACCAGTGGTTTTGTTCAAACTGTTACCGTGATAGTTCCAAAGTGCTGATTTTCCAAATCCACTGCATCCTCCACAAGAGGGAGGAGCTTTCCTTTCTGCCCATTCATTTGTCCATTATTTATCTAAATGTCAATTTCTTTCCCCTTTCAATTCATGTGTTCTCAAGGAAAGGGTAAGGGGGCCAGGAAGACAGAGCCCCAGGCCTTGCACCCTCTCTGCCAGCAGAGGAGTAGCACATTTCTGCTATCTTAAGGCACCATGGGAAACCTCATCTGCAGGGCTGGGATATGGGGCTCATTGGTAGTGCACTTGCCCAAACAAAAGTCAGGTGTGGTAGTGCGCACACCTATAATCCCAATACTCTAGAAGCTGAAGCAGGAGGATTGCTATGAGTTCAGAGCTATTTGGGGGTTACATAGTTCAAGGCCAGTATGTACTACAAAGTGAGACCCTATCTCTAAAAACAATAGCAAGGGGCTGGTAAGATAGCTCAGCTGTCTAAAGTACCTGCTTAGGCAAGCTTAGGCAAAGCGCAGGGTCCGGGTTTGATCCCTGACACCACATGCTGCGCCAGCCCCACCCCCCAGGGCTGGCTGAGCCAGCCACACACATGCAAAAACAACAACAAAAAAGTGCCATCCTACTTAGGAAAAAAAGTTTGAGGGCAAGGGCATAGCTTAGTAGTAGAACATTTGCCTAGTTGGCATATGGCCCTGGGTCAGTCCCCAGTATTGCAAAAGAGGTAAGGGAAAGAAAACACTTTCTGAAATAAACTTTACTAGTTTTAGTAAGGGTCAAAGAACTTCCCTTGCCACTGATTCCCTCTTCTCTTCTTCCTCCTCCTCTTCTCACCCTTTTTTCTCCTCTTCCTCCTCCCCTCTTTCTCTCATCTCTTCCTCCTCCATTATTTCCCATAATCAACATTACCTTGCTGCTTGCTGGCTTCTAGGAGTTCTTTATAAATTATTGTTTTGTTGGTGGTGGTAGATCAGGCTGGTCTTGAACTCTTGTAGCCCAGCTTGTCTTTATAGGTGGTGAACATTTACTGTAAATTTTATCAAGTCACACACCTATTTTCACCTACTTGTGTTTTTGGTGCTGGGGATTAAACCCAAATCCTCACATATGCAACGCACATGCTCTACACCTGAGCAAACCCCAGTTCCAGACTTTCTTCAGGGAACCTTCAAGCAGTTTGAAGCTGAGGCTAATATTTGCTGAAACTGGACTAGGGAGGGGTAGAAAAGGGTTGAGGCCCTCAGGTAGAATCTCCTGGGTATGCCTCTGGCCTTGTGTTGAAAGGCAGATTTTCCTCCTGTGTTCTCTAGGCTTCTGAGAATCCATTTGCCTTCAATAGATCCAATTCTGTCCCTTCAGTGAACCACCTGAGTGTCTCAAGCTCTCAGAAGGTTCCAAAAGTCAGATGACCTTTGATCTCACCTGTAATTACAACTGTGACAATCTGTCCCTTTTCCCAGTTGAGGGATGACCTATGGTCCTAACCTGGAAGGCTCAGCGCTTCTCCCAGAGGGAACAAGGGAGACCAAAAGGACAGAGAAAATAGTCTCTCTCCTCATGTTACTGGACAAGGTCCTGCTGCTTGTGACTGGGCAAAGGCAGGAATCATGAATAGTGCCAGTACAGAAACAGCTCTGTCCATTTTATGCGGCCCTTAATGACCCCTTTGCTCCAGGGCCCCGGCGTGAGAAAAGAGTGGTGGAGAAGCATCCTACACAGCCAGGAGAACACTTCGTAGTCCTTAGCAATTAGGTCCAGCAAAGAGCAATCCCATGTGATCTTCAGGAACCACCCTTTACTTTCCTACAGAAGGAAGAACTAGTGGTCAGAATCCTGGTTTAGCAGTTACCAGGTAAATGGGCTTCCAAGCCTCTGAGGCAGTGAAGCAGGACTGTGCTGCTGGGAGTGCCTCGGTGGGGATACGTGCAGGCACAGATGTCAGCAGCATGCCCAGGACACACGTGGGGAGACAAGGCAGGTGGAGGGAAAGCCATTGTTGATGGGACTGTGGTCCGTGGGTCAGCACAGAGGAAAACAGCTTGTATTACTCAGTGCCTCATCTGCTGTCCCTATTTCCAGTGTCACAGCAGCTTAACCCACACAGTCACCTTCTGCTTGGGTGCTGTGCACCATCCCCAGGTCACAGAAGAGAAACAGGCCAGAGTAGTCTCTGTCTCAGTCCCAATGTGTGGTGGGTGGTGGACTTCATACCCATGTCGGGGGTACATAGTGCTTCCCAGGCTCTATCATTCTTGCTTATAAAACCAGTGGCTCTTAATGACCTCTGTCTTGGAATAATCTGTGTGAAAGACATTATTGGTGTGCAGAAAAGGATCGGTCTAGGAGCCAGGTACTGAGTTCAATCCCCGGTTCCCCCAAAAGAAAAGAAAAGGATTGGCGTGATTATCATTAATACACTTTGGTCACATGTTCCTCAGGTTGACATGCTTTCATGTGAGTGATAATTAAAGGGCACTCAGGTTTCTCTGGCTGTCATTGTTACTACTAACACCCCAGGAGTCCCTTCCCAGATTTATAAAAGTTAGTAGTGCAAAGGGAGGCACAAAATGTGAGAATAAGTTGTCAGAAGAATTAAATAAAATGAAGCCAGGCGTGGGAGTGCAGCCTTCAATCCCAGCACTTCTGGAGGCAAAGGTGGGAAGATTACAAGTTCAAGCCCAGGCTGGGCAACTTAGCAACTAATACTCTCACTCAAAAAAAAACAAAAAAAAACAAAAAAAAACACTGAGTTGGATGGAACTCAGTGTAAAGACCCTGGGTTCGATTCCCAGTCCTCAGCCCCCAAGAACGAGTTACACAAAAATACCTGTCAAGACTAGCAGAATACTTAGACCAGGAGGATTAAAACCAGGCAGCTCCCATTTGTGTGGTGCTTTAAGGTCACAAGGAATGTGAAACATGTTCTAGCACCCTCCTATAAGAGAGTAGGCCACTTTTGATCCAGGGTGTCTGGGCACAACAAGGCTACTTTGAGGAATAAAGCAAAGCCCACAAGAAGTTTCAGTTGAGTGGTTGTTGGGCAAAACTCACCAATAGGCACCCAAGTCCTGGAATATAATTTGATTTAACATCCCTGGCTAGATTCAAGTAAGAGTAAGGAGAGAAGCCAGATAGGGTAGAGAACACCTGTCATTCCAGCATTTGGGAGGCTGGGCTGAGGCAAGATGATCAGCACAAATTCAAGGCCAGCCTGAGCTACATACTCACTCTCTGTTAAAGTTGAAAGAGAAACACTTCCTACGAGATGAGAGCCCAGAGGGGCTCACCCACCATGCTCAGGCCATCTGAAGCCTCACAGGCAGTCTTGCTGGTGCTTTGGGAGTTGGAACCTGCTTCTCTGTGCTTGGGGGGTGCAAGCTTTGTTGAGGTTTCACCTGGAACTCTGTGTCACCTCAGCAGTTATTTGTTCGATTCTGAAGGCACAGCACTCTTAGAGGGGTGGTCATCATGCTGTGCCTAGCATCATGGGTCCTATGCTGGGATCAGGCTCCACTCTTAAGTGTTGTCCATGTGCTGCCCTGGCCAGACCCTGAAAGCTGTGAGCTGGTTATGTGCTGGCCTCAGTCTGCACTCAGAACCTGAAAGCCCAGAGAGCTTGCCCAGCCATCCCTGGGTGTCATTGAAACACAGGGTCTTGTCCTGACCCTGTGACCACAGACCTTAGCACTCTGTCTGTAAAGAGTCTGTCCTGTTCATTCCGATTCTCCTTGGACATTCTCCCCAGCTTTATAGCTCAGGCTTGGCTCATAATGGGGTCTCACTGCCTACCTGCCACCCATTTCTCTCTACCTTGGCTTTCTCCTTAGTTTTCTCCAGTCTGACATCCTTTGGAGTTTACTGGTTTGTCTTTGGTCCCTGTCTCATGGGATGTGATGACAGGTGTGTTTGTCTTATTTTCTCTGCCTGGTGCTTACCAGTGCACAGTGGCTGTGATCAATCATGGATCCTTCCTGAGCCCTTATCCTCCTCTGGTTCTTTATAGAAAACAAAGCCTAGTTCTGGTTTGGGCCACCAGTTCCCTTCTTTCCTTCCATACATGGTTCAGTGTAGTGTTTTTCCTAGCTGTGGAGCTATTTTTGAAAATGCATTCTGGATGGCATATTAGACTGCCTCCTAGAAATACAGCTTTTGTCTCCCCTGCCCTTGTGTAGCTCTGGAGCCAAACCCAGGGCCTGACTTGTTCTAGAGAGCCACTCTGCCATCATATTGCACTCCTAGCTCTCTGAGTATAACAGAGGGTGCTGCCTGTACATATCCCTTATTTTTCTTTTTTTTTTAACACTTTTTTTTTATTTTTTATT
>NW_004524809.1:985558-1003040 GCF_000260255.1 Octodon degus
TAAATAAATAAATAAATAAAAAACCCATGCTGTCATGGGGTAGCTTCTGGGGTTTGTGATTGATTCATAATCCAATGCTGGGATTATGGGTGTAAGTGCCCTGGGGCAGATACTCTGTATTACAGTGTAAGAAGGGAGAGAGGCTAGCTAGCTGCTGGTGCTACTGCCCCTCCTTTTGCGCTCTGCTCTTTGCCACTGCCATGAAAGGTTGCTCTTCGCTGTGTACTGCTCTACCTTAGAATCATCCGAGTATGGACTGAAACCTCCACAAACTGAGCTAAGAAAAACCTTTCTTTCCTTCCTTTTGGATATTTTGTCCTAGCAATGAGAGAAGAGTAACTGAGACAGATACAGAAAGCAATCTCTGTGTTTATCCACTTTGCTACAACAAAAATCAAGGTGTGTGCAAAAGTATCAAACAAGGATTTATACACATTATGTTTCATGGAAATAGTTTTTTGTTTGTTTCTTTGGTGGGGGGTTGTTTATGTATACCTGAGTATTGCAAAGAGTATTATACACCCACACCACTCCAGAGTTTGTTTGGGTTTTTTTTCTTTTAACATTTTCTTTTGATTTTTCTGGTAAAAGTAGCCCATTTCAGTACAATGGCACATGAAACGCAGATTTGCAAGAAGATCAGAGGGATTCATCATCAAGCCAGATGTGATGTTACATACCTATAATCCCAGCTCTTAGAAGGCTGAGCCAGGAGGATCTCTTTGAGTTTGAGGTCAGCCTGGGCTGCAAAATGTGTTCAAGGTGAGCCAGAAGTACATAATGAAAGTCTTTCTCAAAAAGAGAAGAAAAAGAATCATCAGGATACTCATGCATGGATGATGAAGATGATCCATTATGGTAAAATACATGCTTTCATAAAAGAAAAGTGATGTGGGTAAATGATGACTTTGATGTTGGCTGTGTGAGCCAAAGTTCCTGTGATAGGGCTGGCCAGATAGCTCAGCGGACTAAAGCACCTGCTTAGGCAGGCCCAGGGACCAGGATTTGATCCCTGGTGTTCCATGCCGTCCCACCCCTGGGGCACACTGAGATGGTGAATAAGACAGGACATGGTGGCACGTGCCTATAATCCCAGCACTTGGGAGGCTGAAAACAAGGGATCACTACGAGTCTGATCTATGTAGTGAGACCCTATAGACCCTGTACTAAATACATAAAAAATTTAAATAAATAAAAAAAATTTTAAGTTCTTGTAACAGTGAAATGGAGCAAGAATCAGCAAGAATTGACTGATATAAGACAGAGGAATTGCAGATATGGGTACATATTTGACTATTCAAAATGTTTCAAATGGTCACCCCACCAAATGGAACCATCCAGTGTTAAAGCTAGGTCTGAGAAAACAGAGAAGGTCTTGACAGGGGTGAAATGTATTGGCATGTGTGTGCACCACCCTCTGTTATACTCTGAGAGCTAGGAGTGCAGTATGATGGCAGAGCGGCTCCCTGGAATAAGTCAGGTACTGCCATTTAATGTTGGAAATTGTAACAGGCCAAATGCTAAAAGGTGCTATGAAAGGCACAAAGACTGAGATGCAAGTAAAACATTCTATCTGCACCAATATCCATATTCAAACCTCTATTTACTATGACACCTCCCTGGCTGAACAGAAATCATTCACAGGTCTGCTGTACTTAGCAGGGATTTTTCATGGTAGTCACAGGCATGTAAAAGACTTATGGAAGAGGAGTAGATCAAAAGATGGCATAAAAATGTATGCCCTTGCAGATGTAAAGATTTATGATGCTTTCAATTTAGACATTTATCCAGAACTCAGCCACCAGGTCCTTATTTGTATAGTAATGATGTTGTGAACAGACTTGTTGCTCCTATCTCTAGAACTAAACAGAGTGTGACATTGGACAATTGGTTTACTGGTTTACAATTGATGTTATATTTTGCTAACAGAGCACAAATGGACCAGCACAGAACTGTACACAAGAGCAAAGCAGAAAATCCAAATGATATGTTGCAATTTCAAAAAAGAGAATTGAATAGTACAGTCTTTGGATTTCAGAAAGATGTAGCATTAGTCTCATAAACAGCAAAGAACAACAAACTGATACTGCTGGTGTCAACTTTGCACCATGGTGGAAATATCAGTAGGGAAATTCCAACACAAAGTCTGAGATGGAAACTTTCTACAATAAAACCAGAGGTGGAGTAGATGTTCTTGATGAGCTATGCAGCAACTGTGGTGTCATTTGAAGCACAAAGCGTTGGCCAGTGTTGTGTTTTACTCAATCCTAAACATGTATGGCATAAGTAGTTTGATAACTTATGAAGAAAATAACAAGTGCAAAATACTATGAAGAAATTTTCTTAGAGGATTGGGAGTGGAACGCATAAGACGTCATTACAGAAGAGGAATACAGGAAAAAATACAGACCACAGCAGTGAGCTGACAAGTGAACAAGAAGGTGCCACATCCCAAAGACCTACTAGATCAACAGAAAAACAAAAGAATGTCAACTCTGCCCTACAAGAAAGTACAGGAAAACAAGGCCTACATACAGTCAGCATAAGCGATACTTGTGTATGGAACATGCAGTTGTGATGTGTGAAGACTGCCTTAGCTCTGACAGCTAAGGCAAAGCTTATTTCTGTTTTGTTTGTGTTTACACTATAGTTCACATGGGTTTTTATTTCTGATGTTATCTTTTAGATTTTTGAGCAAGTAAACAGCTGATGTCAAAATTTTAATACTTTTAAGCACTCAATAAATATTTAAAGTTCAGTACATTATTTTGTGATTTTTTTCATGTTAAGCACCCACTGTTTAATACAACCCATAAAATTAAAATTAATAATTCATTAGTAGAAATATTCTGAAGAATAAACGTGGGTGTGACACTCCTATGGTTATGCTTTGAAATGACAAAAAGTACATTATGCTCCAAAGGCTAGTGTAAACTTAGACGTCTTTGTTTAAAAATTATTTTGTCCTCTTGCAAAAAAGAGGAGATAGAGACCAGGGAGATAGCTCAGTGGCATAAACATTTGCCTGGAAAGCACAAGGTCCTGAGTTCAATCCCTGATACAAAAAAAAGATATTCAAAGAAGGGAGTTAGAGCCTCAATTCCCTCCATATACAGTGTTAACTCATCATGGATGAAAGAGTTGAGCGTAGGAGCTACAACTTATAAAACGCTTGGAAGATGGCTTTTGGTTTGGGTAAGGAAAGCAAGCCCTTTGGTACCAAGAGTTGTGCTGGCAGTAGGGATGTTTTCCTTAGTCCTGTGCTTTGTGATCTCCAGCGGTGAGAAGCTGAGTCTTATCATCAGGCACTGCTCAGTCTTGCTCGCTCTGCCCAAACACAATAAGTAATTGGCCCGTCTGCTCACTGTTGCTGGCTGGGCTCCGTCTGCTGCATGCATTTGGAGCAGCCCAGCTCAACAGAAGTATTGCTATACCCAGGCAGTACCCCAGCAGCAGGCATCCAGAAGTGGCCAGGCCTTATCCTTGTTCTCAGAGTCCAGGGTCTCTTCTGGGTCCTTCAGGGATTGCTTGCCTGTCCTATAGGGGAAGACCTGGATTCATTTGCTTTTTTAAGTAGATACAGTCCTTGCCTCAAAAGTTGCTGTATAAAATGTGGAAACTTACTCATTTGTTTGTGGAGTGCACAGAGAAAGACTGACACAGATGTTCAGAACTTAACCTGATCTTTCACTTCAGGACCTGCTGTTTTCAGAGTTCATAGCTGGGTGTGGTGACACACACTGGTAACTCCAACACTCAGGAGGCCAAGACAAGAGGATCACTGTGAGTTTGAGCCCAGTCTGGGCTACATAGCAATTACCTATTTCAAAAATTCAATAACATAAAACTAAATAAATAGATTCAGAGCTCACTGATAGAATCCATTCGAGGTTGTCAATAAAGCTGCAAGGGGGTCACACAGTTGGACGTTAACCCAGCCTCTCGTGCACTTGTGCTGTCAAGCTATCCCTAACTCTGTACCACAAATTAAGAAGAAGTCTTAGAGGCAGTTGGCCAACATGATGGAAGAGAGGGGAGTGTAGGAAAATCACCACGTAGAGTAAAACAGTCCTCTTTTTGTCACTGTCTTGATACCAAGAGGCAGCTGGACCTTGGACAAATTATGTTACCTTGATGTCCTCGTCTGTAAAACTCAGAATACCAACAGCATCTGCTTTAGGGAGCTCTGCCAGGACTGAAAGAGAGAGCAGAAGTTAAGCACATGTGTGTGTATACACACACACACACATGCACACAGAGGACCCACATGTATTTTCTCCTTGTTGGACATTAACCCCAGAGCTTGCATAGTTGGCCAGAGCTTCTCCTTGAACCATGTCCCCAGCCATTACTCTTATGTAATCCCTGCATCTTGCTTTTCATGTTTTTTACACAGAGATTTTCATTGTTTTCCTTTTGTGTTCTACGTAGCATGTTGTGCAATATGCGTGTCAAGTGTGAGCTTTGTTGATGGCACATAGACCAAGACTCAGTAGATTATGCCATCACAGCTGATCCATTTCCTGCTAGACACTCAGTTTACTTCCAGTAAAAATAACACTTCTGGCCACAGGTGTTTTGGTTCATCTTTCTTATTTTTGCAGTGCTAGGGCTAAAACCCAGGTCCTGTGCATGCCACAACTCCAGCCCATGAACATTTTTCCTGTGTAGAATAGATTTTGCTTCCCGGGAAGGCCCAGCAGGTAACTTGTTCTCTATATCTTTGTCACTTTGTCCCCAAACAGGGACAGAGTATTATGTGTCCACATAAAGTATAGGTCCCAAGAGAATGTGATGCTGCACTGGGAGCCTGCACATGGCCCCTACCAGATGCTCTACTACCCTTTCCTCTTCATCACTGCCCTTGGTGTCCTCAGTTTGCTGTTCAGAGTTGAGGCTTATGCTCCACAGCTTTCCAGGCAACTGTCTGCACTGACATTGTCATCAGTCACAGGTGAAACAGCACCCACATTCACAGTGATCCTCAAATGTAACCGCATGACTCTTTGGCCCTTTAAAATCATGTTTGAAAAACAAAGTCATCCAAGTGCATCAGCTGCTAGGACCCAACCTGGCTCCTGCTGGTGCTTGAATGGATGAATGGCTCTTCTGACAGAGCTTAGGGTATCCTGGTTCTGCAGCCCTTACTGAAGCACACAGACAGGGTATATTAGAGAGGAAAGAAATTGCTGTTGGCCCAGAGTCTGGCCCTAGAATCAGGGTGTGGTGACAGCCTTCTTGCCACAGTCCCAGGGCACACCTGGGCACCAAGTGATGAAAGCAGGAAGCAGGTATACAGCTGTCTCCTCTCTTTTTCTCTTCTCTTTTTTTCTCTTTTTTGTTTTTGGAGACAGGGTCTTGCTATGTAGTCCAGCCTGTCCTCATACTGGTGGCCATCCTACCTCAGCAGGAGAGATCACAGTCATGTGCTGCCAGCCTCAGATTTTTCTTCTCATGAAGCTACCAGTAGTTGGTTCTGGGGCTCCAGATGGCATCTAACCTCAGTCACCTCTCAAAGGTACCACCTCTGAGCAACAGAGTCAGATTAAGTCTCCAACCTCTTAGTCACTCTACTCTGAGATTAAACCCCCACATGAATTTTGGAGGGAAAAATCACATCCAAAGCATTGCACACATCTTTTTTTTCAGAACCCTAGATTGAACTCGGGCCCCTTGCGCTTGTCAGGGAAGTGCTTATTCCACTGAGCCATCTCCCTGGCCCCTGCACACATCTTTATATTGTAACTTTTTCCAAAATGATCCAATAGCTGGCTCTAGCAAAGTGCTAGCACTTGCTGTGCTGGTGTAACTGCCACTGCGCTCACTGTGTTCACCTTCACAAGTGATCTAGTTTGGGTGATAGATTACACCATCACTCTGGTCCCAGGGATTCCCTTTGCCACTGGGTTGTCTGCTTGCACTTGTCCCTCCCAGCCTCTGGCCACTCACTATCTGTCCAGCAAAGATTCATCCATGTGTCACTCCTTCTCAGGCTTAACCTAGGACTTTGTGTGTCCAGCCTCATTCTTGGTACTAAGTGGAGCCCAGGGCCGCCTCGTGTGTGTGTGTGTGTGTGTGTGTGCGCGCGCGCGCGCACGTGCGCACGCTTTACTGAGAATTGAACCCACGGCCTTTTGCTAAGCTCTACTTCCAACTCATCCATCCATTTCTTTCATTTATTCAGACACCTATTTAAATTTTGAGACAGGGTCTTGCTGAGTGACCAAGTTGCCCAGGTCACTCACTACTCACCATTCTGAGCAGCATTTCTTTCCCCACTCACTGCCCTTACCCAAGTCAAGTGTAACAAGTTTCATTAGATTCAGAAAGCCTCTTAGTGACCCTCACCCAGACAATCAAGGTGAGCAAGCAGTGATCAGGGCAAGCACATTGTAGTGCATGATCCCTGCTCCATTGGCTCAGGTGGGCAGAGATGGAGGCTTGTAAGGCACAGGAACACCTGCAGGAGAAAGCTGAAGTGAATGGCTTGAGATTTGCCTTGGTGCCTGGACAGCTGAGTGCTGTGTTTCATCTGCAAGTAGCACTTTCTGATGCCAGAGACTCTTCTCCCCCAAACAAGTGCTTGCTTGCATTGAGTTGGATGTTCATTTTCGAGGACAAGCGAGTATTTTGATGAAGAGTCCTGCTAGGTTGGACCAGCGCAGTAGCAGAGTGGGAGCAATAGTTTGTAGATCACAGTGTGGGTTTTTCAGAAAATATCTTGCTCTTTACCTTAACCAGGTGACTTCCGCATGGTAATCGGGGAGGAAAAGATGAAGGTGCGGAATATCGTGAAGCCCAACGTAGCCCATTTCCGGGAGCTGTATGGCAGCATACTGCAGGAGGACCCGCAGGTGGTATACAAGAGCCAGCAGGGCCACCTGGAGGTAAAGTGCCCACTCACAAGGTCTCTGAGGCCAGAGCTGTAGGGGGGAAGCGGCAGAACTGTACTACTAAAGTAACAGCATTTCTCTGAAAAAGCAAGTGTTACCAAGTCTGGACTTCTGTGTCTTTGGTGACAGAGTAGTAGGGCAAGAGAGTGGCAAAAGGAGGAGGGAGCTATGTTATCCCAGGTGTGTCCTTGTTACTTGGAATTCTCAGTGTGTACTAACCACCAATTCAGAAGAGTCCCCTAGCTCCCAGCCCTGTGTGCCTCCAGTGGTCACCACTGTGACAGTTTGCCCTGGTCTCCACTTTCATAAAAATTTGTACACACAGGCATAAGAGGAAGTTTGAGCTTTTTTGTTTGGTTTTATTTTATTTTATTTTATTTATTGTGTGTGTGAATGTGTGTGTGTGTGTGTGTGTGTGTGGCCAGCTCAGCCCATCCTGAGGGTGGGGCTGGTGCAGCATGTGCTGCTGGGGATTGAACCACAGTCCCTGTGCTTGCCTCTTGCCTAAGCAGGTGCTTTAGACCACTGAGCTATCTTGCCAGCCTCATTTTATTTTTTTATTTTTATGTATTTGGTACAGGGTCTCACTACATACCTCAGATTATAGTGATCTTCCTGTTTTCAGCCTCCCCAGCACAAGGATTATAGGTATATAGCACCACACCTGGTCTTGGTGGCCAGCTCAGCCTGCCCAGGAACGGGACTGGCACGCTATTTGGTGCCCAGGATTGAACCCTGGGTCTCTGCGCTTGCCTAAGAAGGCACTTAGTGTGCTGAGCTCTCACTGGCCCTTGGCCTGGTTTTACATAAATGAGCTCATATAAATTGTTCTAAAGATTAATTTTCCTCTGTTGTTTGTAATACTTAGGAACTTTGCTGTTTGGTATCAGACAAAACTTTTTTAATCGAGGTATTTATAAAAGTAACATTAAATGTTTGAAAATAAAAACAGCCTTTCTTTGGAGCAAAATGATTGAAATGTAAGATTTCTTAAACTGTAGAAATCACAGGGCTCGGGCTGGTGAGATGGCTCAGTGGTCTAAAGCACCTACTTAGAACAAGTTTAGCTAAAGCACAGGGACCACGGTTCAATCCCCCAGCACCACATGCCAGCCAGCCCCGCCCCCTGGTGGGCTGAGCTGCCCCCCACACACACACACACACATATAAATAAATAAAATTATAAAAAAAAAAAAAAAAGAAATCACAGGGCTCTTTTTCCTTTAGCATAAAGAACACTGTGTTTGACCTTTTTATTCTCTTCCACTTCCACACAATAGGGACAGCTAACATTATATTAATAGTGGATTATTGGAATGTCCAGAATGGAAAAGAAGACTTTAAAACATAGGAATTACGTTAAAAAGAAGACAAGACAATGACATACGGAGCATTAGAATCCCCATGCTTTGGTTGCAATATGATGATTCCCCCCAAGAGCTCTGTGTTAGGTGCTAGTGCCCAATGCAGCAGAGTCAGAAATGTGGCTTTTGGAAGTGACTGGATCACTGGGGCTCTCACTTAATCACAAGGGCTCTAACCAGCTCTCTGGTCTTGTTAGGAGGTGGTATCTAACTAGATAGAGCAGGTCATAGCAAGCATAGCTTTAAAAGGTAGATTTCTGTCCCCAGCCTCTTCCTGAGGGCTCTTTCCGGGTCTCTTTTCTGGCCACTATTAGGTGAGCAGCTGTCCTGCACCATGGCCCTTCTGCCATGAAAAACAGGGGTCTAAAAGCTTAAAAGTAGTGGAGCCAACAACCATGAACTGAAATTGAGAAATGGTAAGACAAAATAAACCTTTCCTCCTTGAAGTTGACTTTAAGATCTTTTGTCACAGTGACAGTAAAATAGACCAACACACACATCACCGACACACCCTGGTTTGTGTGATGGTTAACTCCATATGGTACATGATATCATTTAACGTGTCTCTTAATTCTTTTCAATTTTATGCTTCATTTTTGCCATCCTTCCATGGAGATGAGGATTTTTTTTCACTGTTTTATACTACCTGTGCTCACTCACATACTTTTTCTGTCTCTTTTTAAACGAAGTGTGCCACTTTTTAAAAAAATCTTATTTATTTATATATTATTCATTTATTTGATACAAGGTCTCACTATGCAGCTCTGATTCATAGTGATCCTCCTGTCTGAGCCTCCCCAGCGCTGGGATTACAGGCATGCACCACCATGCCAGTTTCAGTGGCCAGTACGGCGCACGCCTGAATGGCATGCAGTTACAGGGATTGAACGCAGGTCCTTGGGCTTGCCAGGCAGGCACTTAGACCACTGAGCTATTTCCCCAACCTCTGTCTCTTTTTCTTTCTCTTTTTCCTATTTCTTTGAGGGGGATCGGCTCAGCTTTGTGGAAGAATTTTTCACATTGCCTGTTAATACTTCTGTTGAGTTTTCAGTTTTCTTTGAATATTCTTTCTAATTGCAACTTCTTATGTTTTATTGATGGATCTTTTTTTTCATTTCTTTACTGATCCCTACTATAATTTTTTAAGTATCTCCTTAGTCCCTTCATTTCTCCCTGGTTCCTGTTCTCACTTGACTCTCCTGTCTCTCCTATGTTGGATTCCCTCATGTGGCAGGATGACTTTCTGACCTATTTTAAAACAGCAAGGCTCTAAGACACAGGCTGTGAGCTCTGGTGGTGGATAGGGCTCATCAGCTGGTAGCTACATTGTAGAATAATGAGGCAAAGATTGCTTTGTTAGAGGAGCCCAGAGAACCACTTAGTCACCAGGTAGAGGACCTGGGAGGATAACATGCCTTTCCACTGCCCTTTCAAAATGGAGCAAGGAAAACGGACCACACATTTCCTGCAGTGTGAGGATAAACTTGGGCACCTGGTTCCATTTGCCATTGTTTGCTTTCCCAGGGAAACTTAAAAGGTCAGGGCTGAGCTGCAGCTTCCAAGCTATAGCTCATTCTCATTTTTTCCTCCTTGGCCACCTACTCCAGATTCCCTGCACCCTCCTTCAGCATCACTCTTCATCTAGAAGAGATGGCCCACACCCAGGTCTTTGAAGAGTAGGAGACCTTACCTCAGCTATCTCACTTGTCCCCTGATGACCAAAACTGGGCAGGGGAGCTGGGTAGGGTGGGGTGTTGCAGTTCTGGGAAGCTGAGACAGGATTACAAGTTCAAATCCAGCCTGGGAAGCTTAGCAATTTAGAGAGGCCCTATCTCAGAAACATTTATATATGAGAGACTGAGAATGAAGCTCAGTGCCAAGGCCCTAGGTTCAGTCCTCAGTTCCATACACATGCCTGTGCACATGTATGCACAGTCAGGAAAGGGGTACTTGGAGACATATATCCACAGCCTGTCTCCTGTCAGTCATCTTCAGTCAGACTTAAAGCATGAGTCTAACATGACTGGGCTGTCCTAGCTTGAATGTTAGTGGGATGCACAGGGACCTCTGACCACACATACTTAGAGCTGTGGAAAAGAAGCAATGGGCTCCCAGGTGGGGCAGAGGAGCGTGAGAAGCAAGGCCATGTCTCCTTCCATTCATCCCTTTGTCCCCAGGCCCATATCTCCAGCTAGCTGGGAAAACAGTAGGATGTGACTGATGGGCATCACCTTAGAATGGATATAACCCACCAGTTACAGAGTGCTATTGCCATGTTGGGGCCTCTGTCTCTTGATTGCTTTGTCATAGATTTCCCCAGGCCTGGGACATTGTGGGCCAGCACTGAGAGCCCCAGCACCCAGTGCTGGCAGCTGTGGTGGTCTGAGCCTGCTGCTACCCTCCACATTGCACTGCCTTGGAGCAGGCACTGTCACTGAAGCATCTTTTCCATCTACTCAGCAGGAAAGTTGGGCTAAGTTCTGTCATCTCACTCAGTAAGTGAATCTGAGCATGCTTGCTGAGCATGGAGTGTGCTGCCTGCAGAGCCACAGAGCCCACCAGGCTTCTTTCTTCATTAAATGGATGTAAGGTGCAGGAAGTCGGCCTTCACTCTGGAAAGTACACCCCAACATAGTTCCAGTCCCTGGATGCCTAAGTACTTGGCCAAGGGGGAAGGCTCCCAAAATGTCATGGGTTTCTCATGGGTATCTCCCACCTGGGGCTCCAGTGGGGCTCCATTGTCTTACACTTTATGTTAGTGATACAGTAGACCAACAGGATAGCCACTGATGTCTGGTCAATGATGCAGTAAATCAGTAAGATGTCCACATAGCCTGATTCTCTTCCGTGGACATGTCACAAAATTAATTTTGACACAGACCCCAAGACATACCGTTCTCTGTCTCATGTGAATGCAAGCACAATCCAACCCTCCCTTCTAAGCAGGATAAGCAAGAACACCTTCATCCCCAGGCCTGGAGCCCCAGTGTACCCTCTGGCCCTGTATCTAGACCGACCACATCTCCTTGCCTGAGTGTGTGGTAGGGAACTGTTGTATCATAACCATTGTATAGTTTCTGCAAGGCCCACACAGCTCACAGAACATAACACTGGGTCCAACAGATTCATCCTTTACTTTTCTACTGTGATTTTGTACTTCAGCGTAATAGTGATTGGCTGTGCATCTGAGTTCCTTTCTGTGAGGGATATAGGAAACTTTGTATTTGTTTACATACTTGGTATGACAAACAGCAAGAAGTGTGAACATTTGCAAAAGTTTCTCATGGGTTTCTCATGGATATCTCCCACCTGGGGAGATAGGAGGGCATGGAGTGTGCTGCCTGTAGAGCCACAGAGCCCACCAGGCTTCTTTCTTCATTAAGTGGATGTAAGGTGCAGGAAGTCAGCCTTCACTCTGGAAAGGTAAAAAGTGGTAAAGCAGGACTTTTACCTGTGTTATGCTCCTTTGAACTGGTTTTGTGTATGTTTACCTGACCATCACAGAGGGTCCCATAGGCCCATGCCACTCCAAAATTGGTTTTAAAATAGTTTTCTTGACTTTAGGGAAGATAGAAGAGTGGTAAGCAGCAGAGAAAGAGCCTTTCTAAGAGTTGCTGTCCATACACTGGAATATAACAGTGTGAGGAAAAAAAAAAGGGTCCCTGGAAGAATCAGAAGCAAGAATTGAAGCCCACAAGGGAGAGCAAAGGGAGGAATTTCAACAAAGAAGGAAGAGATAATCTATGGAGACTTCTCGCTGAGTTGGTACTTTTTGGAAAGAGCAATTCATACTTGCAGATACACAGTAACTGCTGATAACACCAGAGCCCTCCAGGGAGAGACACAACAGTGGAAGGGAGCAATGGACATGGAAGACTACACTAGCTGGTGTTGAGTGTTGAGGGCTTGGTCATCCCACAAGAGAGAGCAATTGACTGGGAGCCAGTTGGAGAGGGGCCATCTAAGCTCAGAACTCAGAATAACTGTTGAGTCTATCTAGCAGCTTCCAACTGAGCTCAGTCCTAAAGAAGGTATGCTGATGGATGCAGGCCGAATGAGTCGGGTCTCAGCCTCATGTCCAGTAACCAGTCTGAACTTCAGGGGAAAAGAAGGTGCAGGTCACTGAGATTATCCACTATCATGCCATAAAGCTACTACAGCTGGCTTCCTGGGATAAATCAACATGAATCTAGACTCTGTCTCCACATTTTGTCCCATCAGTTACAGCAGAGACAAACTGGAAGTGGATATTTTTTTCTCTTTTCCTCATTCTTTTTTCTTCTTCATTGTTTGATCTTTTATGAGTGTGAACACAGTTTCTACTTTCTTTGTATTGTTCTGTTCTTTTATTTCTTCCTTTTCTCTTTCCCTCCTGTCTTTTGCACCAGTTTCCCAAAGTTTCTATGATTATCCTTTGTCCTCCAGTTTTGCTCCTAAACTTTTCCTTTTCTTCTATTTCTCTAATTTTTTTTCCAAGCTCATTTAAATTTTCTGAGGGTAAAATTGGTATATTGAGGGTTTATTTACTAAATACAATTTTCTGATTTTCTTTTTGATTTTGTTATATAACCACAAATCTAGTCCATACATTTAAAGGTGGCAGATTATTATCACAGTCATTTTTCTAGGCTGTGTTTGATGCTATTGTTATTACTGATTGTACCACTTTAAAGAGCCAAGGTGTTATAATTGTTGTAACCAGTTTTTCTCCTTGGAATACCAAGACTGACATTGCCCAAGGATCATAAAAAATACTATAGGCCAGTGCCAAAGAACCAGAGGCTGGAGTAAGTAGGCAGCAACTTCTCATCCCTAATAAATTGTAGAGGTAAGGTCTTGCAACAGACTCAAAATCTCAAAGCCAGCTGCAGCTGAAAGACACCTCTGAGAAGTAGTCATTCCCTAAAGGCTTTAAATACTAACAATAAAACAACTCACCATTGGCAATTTGCAAGCATCAACCTAGGAATTAAACTTAAAAAAAAAAAAAAAAAAAGCACACTTAAGATGCAACCCCAGATACCGAGTTACCAAATCTAGGGGGCAATGAGGTGGGACAATCTGAAAGCCACATACCTTGCCTCTCTGAAGTGGTAACAACAAAGCAAATGAATAAGGCTCTAGAAAAAAATTTAAAAAAAAAATAATTTATGAGATAACTACAGAAATGGTGACAACAATGAAAAATGTCTTTAGTGACTCTAGAGAAGATGCAGATAAAGAAAAATAGAGGAATTTAGCATAGAAATCATGAATGCCCAACAAAGGAAAGAAATGGAATCCAGAAAACAGATTCAAGCAGATATCCAGGGGACTAAAAATTCAATTGAAAATATCCACTGCACAATCAGCCAATGTGAGGACAGAATCTCAGATATAAAAGACAAGCATATGGTTAGCAATCACACACAAAAAAACTTTTCTTAAAAATAGTAAGGGACCACAGAAATAAATCCAGCAACCATTAGATGATGAACAAAGAATAACATAAGATGGATTGAAGTCAATGAAGAAGCAAGAAATAGCACAAATGGTATAAAAAACCTATTCACAGATGTCGTGGCAGAAAACTTCCCAGAGAGGGAAAAAAAATTGATATACAGATAGGTGAGGCATGTAGAACTCCAACTACTGTGCTAGCCCTGCCCCCAGAGTACACTGAGACTGAATGAGACTGGGCATGGTGGCATGTGTCTGTAATCCCAGTGCTTAGGAGGCTGAAATCAGGAGGATCACTACAAGTCTGATCTGATCTATGTAGTGAGACCCTATAGACCCTGTACTACATACATAAAGAAAAAGAATCTTAGAACTCCAGTGAGCCTTGATAAAAAAAAAAAAAAAAAAAAAAAAAAAAAAATTCTGCAAGACATATCATGGTAAAGATTCTAAGAATTTACCCCAGAATAGAATATTAAAAGTTGTTAAAAGAATCAAATCACCTATACTGTTTCTAATGTCTTGTCAATGTTATACTCTCTTTAAAAACTAAGATTTCTTGAAAGCAAGCATCAATAGTTATTTCCCCAGTGGTGCATAATTGTATCTGTTAATCTGAGCAACAGATTTGACAATAAAAATAGATAATATAAGAACCATTGTTAATTAGCTGTCCTATTTTAAAAATCTATGTGTATGTATTGTTGTATGGTACCCTATTTCTTTTTTTTTTTTTTTTTTACTTCTGTTTTTAATCTTCAAAATAAAATTTTTTTAAAAAGCCCATTAGGATCACAACTGACTTCTCAAAACAAATCCTCGAGTAAAGGAGAGTTTGGAGTGAAGTATTTCAAGCCTTAAAAGAAAACCTTCAACCCAGATTGATGTACCCCACAAAACCATCTTTCAAAATTAATGAAAAATAAAATACTTCCATAAAAAAGAACACCTGAGGAAACTCTTGAACATTAAACGAGCACTCCAAAATGTTCTAAAGGATACGCTAGAAGATATAACAAGAACTACAACCCCACAAACTCCAACAGAAGGAATCTACCAAGCAAGGCAAACAATTAAAAAGGAATAGGGTGGGGACAGCAGGAAAATGCCATGACAAGGTTAAGTCAGTACATATCAGTTATAACCATTAATGCTAGTGGTCTCAATTCACTATTCAAAGGAAACAGATTGGCACAGTGGATCACCAAGCAAGATCCAACCACATGCTGCATACAAGAAATATATTTAATTCAAAAAGAAATTCATAGGGGCTGGTGAGATGGCTCAGTGGTCTAAAGCACCTACTTGGAACAAGCTTAGCAAACCACAGGGACCACGGTTCAATCCCCCAGCACCACATGCCAGTCGGCCCCGCCCCCTGGTGGGCTGAGCTGGCCACACACACACATAATAAATAAATAAATAAATAAATGTAAAAAAAAATTAAAAAAAAAAAAAAAGAAATTCATAGACTAAAAGTCAAAGGATGTAAAACAGTACGCCACAGGAACCCAGAAAAAAGTAGAAGTAGCTATTCTATTAGTAGTCAATTTCAAGCCAAGACTGATTAAGAGAGACAAATAAGGTCACTGCATCCTTGTAAAAGGAACAATCCAAGAGGAAGAGCTAACAGTCATAAATGTGCTGGGGAGATAGCACAGTGGTCTGAGCACCTGCCTGGTAGGCACAAGGACCCAGGTTTGATCCCCATTTTTGCTTGCTGTGTCGGCCCCATAACCTCCAGCTTGCCATGCCAGCCACCAAAACCAGGCATGGTGGTGCATGCCTGTAATCCCAGTGCTGGGGAGGCTCAGAGGCTCACTGTGATTCCAAGCTGTGTAGCAAGACCCTGTGCCAAATAAATGAATAAATAAATAAGCAAGCAACAAATACCATTACATCCAACTATATAAAACAAATGTTAACAGACATTAAAAATAAAATAAGCACTAATAGTATTGTATGGGAGGATACCAATACCCCACTATCACAAATAGATCAGCTAGACAAAAAATTAACAAGGAAATATTAGAACTGAAGCAGACTTTTCAACAAATGGACGTAGTAGATGGTCTACAGTGTTCCACCCCACAACATCAGAATATATATTCTTAACTATACATGGGATTTTTTTTTTAATGTATTTAGTACAGGGTCTCACTACACAGATCAGACTCATAGTGATCCTCCTGTTTTCAGCCTCCCAAGTGTTGAGATTATAGGCATGCACCACCACGCCCAGTCTCAGTTGCTGTCTCAGCATGCCCCGTGGGGTAGGGGCACAACAGCACATGCTGGAGATCAAACCCCAGCTGCTGCACTCTACCTAAGCAGGCGCTTTAGTCCATTGAGCTGTCTAGTCAGCCTTTACATGAGATGTTCTTCAAAGTAGACCACATACTAGCTCAGAGAACATGCTTAACTATATACAAAGGAATTGAAATTTTCTCATGTGTATTTTCAGACCATAGTACCATAAAATTGGAAACCAATAGCAAAAAGAAACCACGAGGACTTCATCAGTTCGTGGAAATTAGCACTGTCATGAACAACTAATGGGTTACAAATGAAATTAAGAAATTAGACTGTTTCTACAATGAAATGATAATGCCAATACAACATACCAGAACTTATGGGATACAATAAAAGTAGGTCTAAGAGGGAAATTTATAGCAGTGAATACCCATATCAGGAAAACAGAATAAGCTCAAATAAACAACTTAATGTTGAACCTCAGGCTTCTAGAAAAAGTAAAGCAGACTAAGCCAGAAACTGCAAGAGAAGAAATTACAAAGATCAGAGCAGAAATTAATGCATTGCAGATTTCAAGTGCAGTACAAAGAATCAATTGAAGAGTTGGTTCTTTGAAAGATTAAATAAAATCAACAAACCCTTAGCCAACTTTATCAAAAAAGAGACTCAAATCCTTGCAATTAGGAATACAAAGAGTTAAGTCACAATTTTCTACAGAAATCTAGACGATATCTATACCTACTTAAGAAATTGTATTCAAATAAGATGGTAAATGCAAAAGAAATGAACAGATTCCTAGATACAATTGAATTACCTAAACTGAGTCCAGAAGATATAAAAATTGTAAGTAAACCAATGTCAGTGAATGAAATTGAAGTGTAACTAAAAACATGCCAACAAAGAAGGGCCTAGGCCCTGATGGGTTCACTGCTGAATTCTACAAGAAATGTAGAGAAAACTTAATACCATTACTTCTAAAACTCTAATGACATTGAAACAGAAGTAATAATCCCAAATTCATTCCTGGAAGCAAGCATTACCCTGATCCTAAAAGCAGAGAAGGACCCAAAAGAGAGAACTACAGGCAAATTTTTCCAATAAATATAGATACAAACATCTTAAATAAGATACTGGCAAATGAGGAAAGACCCGCCTCCAGCCTTGCGCTGCTGCCTCTGCTGCCATTCCAGCCCAGCATGGCGATGCACAACAAGGCGGCCCTGCCGCAGATCCGGGACCCCCGGCGGGAGCTGGCGGAGCTCGTAAAGCGGAAGCAGGAGCTGGCGGAAACACTGGCAAACTTGGAGAGACAGATCTATGCTTTTGAAGGAAGCTACCTGGAAGATACTCAGATGTATGGCAATATTATTCGTGGCTGGGATTGCTATCTGACCAACCAAAAAAGCTCCAACAGCAGGGGGCCTGGCCCTAGTTCAGTTCTTTAAGTGGCTGCTTCCACAAAGCTGTCAGCCTCAGGTTGTTGTAGTTCGATCCCCACAACCCTCCAGCCAGCCAAAAGTGCCCTGAAGGCAT
>NW_004524809.1:1003561-1011756 GCF_000260255.1 Octodon degus
GCAAGAATAAAAACCGGCACAGGTCAGTGGCAGGGACCCCGCCCCCACAGCTCAATGACTGTTGGTATGAAGAGCCCTTCCTAGAGCCAGAGAGCTCAGGATGGACAGGAGTCCGTGACTCCAAATGAAACCACCTCATGTTGTAAGGGAGGAGTTGGTGGGCAGTAGAGTGATCCTAAAAAAGGACTCCAAGACATCCTTTCACTGTTGCTAGAGCAGAACCCTATCCCTAACCCCAAGAACATTGTTTAACATGGTGAATTTGAAATCCTTTCAGAAGAGAAAAAGGGGGACTAGAAATAAAATCTGTGTGAAGTTGAAAAATGACACTAGTGTATGTTGGGGAAAGTGGGATAATCTTTTGTTCCTACTCCTGATCCCTGCCTACTCTTATGAGAATTGATTTAATGTGCCTTTAAAAAGAATTTTAAATACAAGCTTTGTAATCAAAGAAAAAAAAAAGATACTGGCAAACAAAATGCAGCAAACTGTTAAGATTATACACCCCAGCCAAATAGATTCATCCCAGGGATGCAGAGATGGCTCAACATATGAAAATCAGTAAGTGCAATATACCATATTAACAGAGCCAAAGACCAAAACTGTATGATCATCTCAGTAGTTATAGAGAAAACTTTTGACAAAATCAAGCACCCACCCATGATAAAAAAAACCCTACAGAAAATTGGAATAGGTGATCTATCTCAATCTGATAAAGGCCATCTATGACAACCTAATAGCCATTCATACAAAATGGTGGGGGCCATGGAGATAGCTTAGTAGAATAAACACTTGCCTGGCAAGCGCAAGGGCCTGAGTTCAATCCCCGGTTCCAGACCCCCCCAAAAAAACCAAAATGGTAAAAAGCTGAAAGCTTTCATGTTAAAATCAGAAACAAGGCAAGGATATGCACTGTTATGTCTTATTCAGTCTAGTTCTAGAGACTTTAGACAGAACGATTAGCTAAAAGAAAGGAATAATAGTAGTAAAGAAAGGAGTTAAATTATTTTCAGATGACATGATACTCTACATAGAAGACCCCAAAAATTCTACCAAAAGACTTCTAGATGTAATAACCAAATTCAGAGGCATAACTGGATATAAAGTCAGCACTCAAAAATCAATATTTTCCCCATACATGAACTAAAAACTCAGTGAGAATGAAATTAGGGAAATGACACCTTTCAAATAGCATCCAAAAACTGAAATACGTAGGAATCAATCTAATGATGGAAGTATAATACCTCTACGTTGAAAACTACAGTACTTTGAAAAACAATTGAAGATATTAGAAATTTAAAAGATTGCCTTTGCTTTTGGTAGGAGGAACCAATATAGTGAAAATGGTCATACTTCCAAAATTATTATACAGATTTAATGCAATTCCAATCAAAGTTCCAACAGCATGGGCTGAGGAGATAGCTCAGTGGTTTAAGCGCCTACCTGACAAGCACAAGGACCTGGATTTGATCTCCCCATTACCATATGCTGTGCCAGCCCCACCCTGGGCCTACTGAGTGAGCCGCTAAGACTGGGTGTGGTGGCACACGCCTGTAATCCCTGTGCTGGAGAGGCTGAAACAGGAGGATCACTATGAGTCTGAGCTGTGTTGCGAGACCGGTACCAAATACATAAATTAAAAAAAAAAAATTCCAAGAGCATTATCTCACAGAGTTAGGGAAAACAATTGTAAAAATCATTTAGATCCAGAAGACAACTAGAACAGCAAGGGAAATTCTGGGCAACAAAGGCAAGACAGAGGATATCACAACCCCAGACTGGAAATTATGCTTCGTAGCTACTTAACAAAAAGATCATGAAAAAAAATAGACCTGATGATCATCAGTAGGCCAGACCCAATAATCATTGGAACAGATTAGAAGATGTGGAAACAACTCTAGACACACTCAGTCATTTTACCTTTGACAGAAGTGACAAACACAGGGGCCGGGGAGATGGCTGAATAGAATAAGTGCTTCTCTGGCAAGCGCAAGGGTCTGAGTTCAATCACCAGTTCTGCCCACCCCCCCCCCAAAAAAAAAAGTGCCTAACACATGCACTGGAAGAGAGAAAGCCTCTTTTTTAAAAGCAGATTTTATTGGTATATTTTAGATATGCATAATGAAAAGGAAAACCTCTTTAATAAATGGTTCTAGAAAAACTAGCTGTGTATATGCCAAAGATTAAACTTGGATCCATGGACTGGCAAGATAGCTCAGCAGACTAAGCGCCTGCTTAGGCAAGCACAAGGACTGGGGTTTGATCCCTGACGCCACATGCTGTGCCAACCCCGCCCCCACGCAGGCTGAGCCAGCCACCATGACTAGGCATGGTAGTGCATGCCTGTAATCCTGGCACTGGGGAGGATGATAACAAGAGGATCCTTATGAGTCCAAGCCGTGTAATGAGACCCTATACCAAATACATTTTTAAAAAATTGGATCCATATCTTTCACCATTTACTACACTAAATCAAAGATCTAAATACTAAATCAGAAACATTAAACCTGCTGGAACATGGAATAGGTAGAACTCCTGAAGACATTAGTGTAGGCAAAGAATTTTGAACAAAACCCTGATCTCACAGGAATCTACCACAAAGAATCAACAACTGAGATGGCAGAAACCAACAGAGTAAAGAGACAACCCACAGTGTGGGGAAAAAAATCTTTACCAACTGTTTCTTAGTCAAAGAATTACTATTGAGAACATATAAAGGAGTTAAAAAAATCAGGTCCCACCCCCCAATTTTGAAGACAGAATCCAAGAATGGACATCTGAGACAAATATACACTTATCAGATAAAGGAACAAGTGCTGGAGGGTCTCTGAGGGAAAGGAACATTTTTCCACTATTGATGGTAGTGTAGACTAGTGCAACCACTGTGGAAATAAGTGTGGAGATTCCTTTAAAAACTTGGACTAGACTAGAGGTCCCTTTTGACCTAGTTGTTCCTCTTCTTGATATCTTCTGAAAAGAATTAAAGCATCATACCACAGTGATATGTGCACACCCCAGCTTATAGCAGCACAGCTTGTAATAGTCAAATCTTGGAAGCAAAACAGTCCAAAATGCCCATCAGCTGGTGAATGGACAAAAATGTGTTTTTTTAATACAATGGAGTACTACTCTGCCATTAAAAATGATAGGCTTGAGACATTTCTAGGTAAGTGGATATACCTTTTTTTATTTTTTAGAGACGGGTCTACAGGGTGTTCAGGGTCTCACTTCACTACTACATAGGACTTGCAGTGATCCACCTGTTTACCATCTCCCAAGAGCTGGGATTACAGGTGTGTGCCACAGTGTTTGGTCTCAGTCATCCATCTCAGTACAGCCCAGGGGGAGGACCAGCAGGGCAGGCCCAGGGATTGAACCCCGGCCCCTGCATGTGGTTATACCTTGAGACGATACTTTGGGTTTTTTTTTGTTTGTTTGTTTTTTTGAGACATTATCTGGCCCTGAAGTCAGTATGTAGCACAGGCTGGCCTCGAACTCTTGGCACTTCTCCTACCTCAGCCTCTGAAGTGCTAGGATTAGGGATATATGCCACCATGCCCAGCTTGAGACCATACTCTTAAGTAAAACAAATCAGTCACACATATATAAATACCATGTTTTTCTTCTAGTTTGAGAAACTGAAAGTGTAAATAAGGACCAAAATGTATAGTAGGCATTGTGAAATAGGAAAAATATGTTCAAAGAGGGAGAGGAACAGAGAGGGGGGAAGGAAAGGGAGAAAGTAAAAATGATAAAAGAAGGAAAAGACATGGAAGGGGAAGAGAGGAAGGATTGAAGGGAAGGTAAGGGAATGAGAAAAAATAATCATATTGTGTCATGTAAAAGTAGAAACTATGACGAATGTGATCATTATGTATATCTAAAGTGTAAAAAAAAAATCTAATTTAAAAAAAAAAAAAACAAACTTTTCTTTTAATTTTCTGGTAGAGGTAGCCCAGTTCAGTACAATGGCACATGGAAACCAGATTTTCAAGTTTTAGAGGATGTCAAAAGTGAATCATCAGGTTACTCTTGCTTGGATGAGGCAGATGATCCTTGATGGTAAAATAAATGTTTTCATAACTGAAGAGTGGTGTGGGCGGATGATGATCTTCATAGTGATGACTTTAGCATTGGCCTTGTGAGCTAAAGAAAGTTCCTGTGATAGTGAAGTGGATCAAAAATCAACATATACAGGGACTGCAAACCTCCTTGCTTCAGATGATAAAAACAGCAATGTGAGTATGTATTTCACTAGTTGAAATGATGGACAGTGGCCATGCAACAAAATGGAATGATCCAGTGTTATAACAGGTAAAACATTGGACAGAATGTCAGCACTGCCCATTAATGTTGGAGATTATAATAGAGGAAATGCTACAAGATGCTATGAAGGACACAAAATGTTCTGTGTGGCCCAATATCCATATTCAAATGTCTTTACTATGACACCTCACTAGCTGAATAGAAAGCATTATTAGGTCTGCTGTACTTAGCAGGGATTTTTTCATTGTAGTCACAGGCATGTAAAAGAATTATGGAAGAGGAGTAGATCAAAACATGGCATAAAAATGTATGTCCTTGCATATGTCAAGACTTATGATACTTTTAATTTAGACATTTATCCAGAACTCAGCCACCAGGTCCTTATTTGTGTAGTAATCAAATGATGTTGTGAACAGACTTGTTACTCTTATCTCCCAAACTAATCAGTATGTGACATTGGAAAATTGGTTTACTGGCTTCCAGTTGTTGTTATATTTACTAACACAGCACAAGTTGAGCAGCATAGGAACTGTACACAAGAGCAAAGCAGAAATTCCAATGATATGTTGCAATTTCGAAACATAGAATTGTATAGTACAATCTTTAGATTTCAGGAAGATGTAACATCGGCCTCATAAATAGCGAAGAAGAACAAACTGATACTGCTGGTGTCAACATTATACTATGGTAGAAATATCAATAGGGAAACCTCAGAAAGCCTGAGAAGGTCTGGGGAAATAGCTCAGTGGTCTAAGCACCTGCCTGGCAAGTGCAAGGACCCAAGTTTGAACCCTGCTACCGCATCTATGCCTGCCAGTCCCTGGAACCTTGGGTATGCTGTGCTGGCCCTGAAACCAGGCATGGTAGTACATGTCTGTAATCCCAGCACTGGAGAGGCTGGGACTGGAGAATCACTATGAGTCTGAGCTACATGGCAAGACCGTGTAACTAACAAACAAACAAATTGAAATGTTCATTAAAAAAAAAAAAAAAAGACCTGAGAAGGAAGCTTTCTACAATAGAACCAAAGGCAGAGTAGATGTTGTGGCTGAGTTATACAGCAACTATTATGTCACTTGAAGTGCACAGCATTGGCCAATGATTGTGTTTTATTCAATCCTAAACATATGTGTCATAAGTAGTTTGATAGTTTATGAAGAAAGGAACAAGTGCAAGATACCATGAAATTTTCTTAGAGGATTGGAACTGAAATAAGGTCTTGAGTTATGACCCAGATGCTGGCCACTCGTGCAGTTGTAAAGAAAGACTCACAATGCCAGAAATAAGCATCAGTCTGAGCCTAGATGCATGTGTTTGTGGGCATGATTTTGATCAGTGCTTTATGTAATTGCTATGATTACTGCTACCAAAATGGCCCCCAAAGAGCCAGAAAAGAAGCTAAGGAAGAAAAGGAAGGTAAACAAAACAAAACAATCACAACTGAAAAGAACAGTGTTAAAGAAAAGACACATAGACCATTTTAAACCAGTTTTAAGTTCCGAAAAAATTGAGACCTGGTGAGCCAGAAGCAGGTCGTGGTGGTTTACAGACTCTCCTAGGAGAGAAAGGACTGCAGAGAGCCAGACTCCTGATGTTCTTATGGAAGGGGACTGTCCTCCCAAACAGTAACCACCTTCCACTTCATCCTCCTTCCCTGCAAGCCGAAGGTGTCAACTTGAATGGTTAGTACAGTTTGAAATTGTTGTTTCTGATAAAGTAGGCACATTTTATAACTGTTTTACACTAGGAAAATCATACAACCCTTTTTTATTATGAATAGGTTAGTTAACAGGTGCTTTGGGAGTTTTGTAATGCATTATGGGTATTTCTATTCTTTTTTTTTTTTTTTTTTTTTTTTTGGTGGAACCAGGGATTGAACTCAGGCCCTTGCGCTTGCCAGGGAAGCGGCTTATTCTACTGAGCCATCTCCCCGGCCCCTGGTATTTCTATTCTTAAGGGAAAAATAAACCTGACTTACAGTCAACTTGAATTACAACCAGCCCTCAAAAACAAATTGAGTTCTTAAATCAAGGGTCCACTGTATTCTTTCTGTAAAGCGCCATTGGTATTTTAATTTTGATTCATATAAGATTTTGTGTTGTTCTTTTTTAGACGTTGTACCCAGAAAGTCAGTGTTGAACATTTTGATGCTTTTTTATAAACACTAAATATTAAAAATTCAATATGTTATTTTTGTGATTTTAAGTGCCTAATATTTAATATAATAAAACTCAAAAGTTAAAGCTAATAATTCATCAGTAGAAATACTCTAACGAATAAACGTGGGTCTGATAGACCCATGTTTCTACACCTTTAGAACTAAATTAGTGTTATGTTCTGCAGACTCCTGCAATAATGGTGTCCATCAACCCTCACATCAAAGTTCTCCATAGAAACAGAAGTGGCTATGGAAGAAGGGTCTGCGCAGAGGGAGGGGAGCAAAGAGAGACAGGTTTGTAAAGAGTTGGCTCCTGCAGTCATAGCAGTCCTAAGTTGAAAGTTCAAAGTATGAGGCCCAGCCAGATAGCTCAGCAAACTAAAGCACCTGTTTAGGCAGAGCACTGGTTTGATCCCCAGTGTGCTATGCTGGCCCTGCCTGGGCTCAGATGGTGATTGAGACTGGGCCTGGTGGCACGTGCCTATAATCCCAAAGCTTGGGAGGCTGAAAACAGGAGAATCACTACAAATCCAGTTTGTGTAGTGAGATCCTATAGACCCTGTACTAAATATATATATAAAAAGAAAGAAAGTTCTAAGTAAGTAGGCAGGTGAGCATGCTAGGGAGCTGGGAACATCGTGACTGTGATAAGATGGAACTCCTGATACCACTGTCAGGGCAGGATTGTTTCTCTTTCAGGGGACCTTGGTGCCTCTGTCTTCTGTCAGATTGGCTGAGGCCTGCCTGCTGTATGGAGGGTGATACAGATATCTACTGCGTCCTAACACCTTTGCCTGAGCACCTGGATTGACATTGGCCTAGAGGAGGTAACAAAATGAGCAACTGTGCTCCAGCATGCTCTAGGTCTGCAGACAGCAGCTTCCCAGCTGCCACTCGCTCTTCCTCCACAATGTGGTGGCTACACAGTGCCATCTCAGTGTCTGTTTCCTGCAACCACTCCTAGTATCGGTTCTGAAAGATCAGGATTGAGCAGCTTTGCTACAAGGGACTCATCTGATCAGGGGTGGCCCTGTGGAGCAGGGATCCCCATAGAGTTGTCCCAGCTCAGAGAGGCCAGGCATTGGTGCCCCTGCCCTTTGCAGCTGCCAGCTGAGGGCATTTCTGTGAAGTACTCTGCCCAGGAGCTGGCAGAATGAGGACCTCAGTCTTGAGGTGCAGATCTGGGTGGCAAGCTGCAATATCCATACCATAGAACCCTGTCTGCTTTTTAAAAATCCTAGCTTTCATAGCCAGGTATAGTGGTGCAAGCTCAAGCTTTGTTGGTGATGGTTTTTGTTTGTTTAAGTGTATTTGATATAGGGTCTCACTACCCAGCTCAGACTCATAGTGATCTTCATATTTTCAACCTCCCCAGCCCTGGGATTACAGGCATATGCCACCACACCCAGTCTATTTGTTGAATTTTGTTTTGTTTTGGTTTTTTGTATTTTAGGGAAGGGTCTACAGGGTATTCAGGGTCTCACTACTAGATCAGACTGGTAGTGTCTGGTTACAGCCTCCCAAGCACTGGGATTATAGGTGTGTACTGCCACACCCAGTCTCAGTTGCCATTTCAGAGTGCCCTGGGGGCGAGGCCAGCACGGCCAGCCTGGGGATCAAACCCCTGGCCCCTGCACCTTCTTGCAGGCGCTTTAATCCACTGAGCTATTTGGCCAGCCCTGTTTGTTGAATTTTAAAAAGTAATAGGATGTGCTTACCTGGCAAGCACAAGGGCCTGAGTTCAATCCCCGGTTCTGCAAAAAAAAAAAAA
>NW_004524809.1:1011965-1027859 GCF_000260255.1 Octodon degus
AATAGGATAATAGGATGATAGTGGACTAAAGGGCCTGCTTAGACAGAACACAGCGGGCTAGGATTAAGTCCCTGGTTTGCCCTGCCAGCCCCACCCCCAAGGTGCATTGAGACAGCGATTGAGACTAGGTGCGGTGGCACACGTCTATAATCCCAGTGCTTGGGAGGCTGAAAACAGGAGGATCACTATAAGTCTGATCTGCATAGTTAGACTCTGTACTAAATACATTAAAAAAAAGTAATGAGTTCCAATTATTAAGAAAGTTGATTATACATAGAAAGTTTGGATCTGAAATTTTGTATATTGATTTGTCCAATTGTTTGTTTGTTTGTTTGTTTGTGTGAGATAAGATCTCCCTAGTAGTTCAGGCTGGTTTTGAACTGTGTAGCCCAGGCTAGCCTCAAACTCATGGTAATCCTCCTTTGGCCTCCTACATGCTGAGATTATAAGTATGTGCCACCATACCCAGGTTTCTTATGGTTCTTATTTACATTTAAAACCTAGATACTTGTTAAAAGAATACAAGACAGTGACAGGCATGCTGACACATACCTATAATCCAGGCATTTGAGAGGCTGAGACAGGAGAATTGCTGTGAGTTTCAGAACAGCTGAGCTACATGGAGAGACCCTGTCTCCAAAAGAAAAAAAGGAGAGGGGCATACAAGACAGATATTTACCTAGAGAGTAATGTAGTGAGCTGTCCGGTGTACTGGCTCTGCACTTGGTAGGTGGGCAGTGTTTAGGTATAGCGTTCTTAAAGAAAGTGTTTTTCTGAGACAGGGTCTCTCAAATACATAGTTCAGGCTGGCCTTGAACTCACTATGTGGCCCAGGCTAGCCTCTAACTGGCAATCCTCCTGCTTCAGCCTCCTGAGTGCTGGGGTTACAGGCATGTACTACCACACCTAGCATGGGATTTTTTTTTTTTAGATTTTTATTAAGGAAGGCAGCCTAGTCTCATCTGTGTTGCTTAATTTTGCCTCAGTGGTTTCCAGGTAAAATCAAATGGTGGCTTGATAGACTATCTTTTAGCAGCTTGAGGCATTTCAAATGCACTGACAGTATGCTTTTGGCTTGCATCACTATTCCCACTGAACGAGCAGTGACAGCTAGGTTGTATTGACACACCTGATTCACGCCAGCAGTCTGAGAGTGAGTTAGATACTCGGTTTCCCAAAGGGGAGGCTCCCAGTGTGGGTGTGGCATCAGCGTTTGTGTGATTTTTATGTTTTCTTTTCACCAGGAAAAAATACCTATCTAATTACATTTGTCTGTCCGGGAGTACCCATAACAGAAGACCTGTCTGTATGACTTTAAATAGAAGCCAGAAGCCTGAATGTTTATAAAATTTAAAGCACTTGCATAAACATTGTCGTTTGTTTTTTTCCCCTCAGATCGATAAAAGCCCAGAAGGACAGTTCACTCAGCTCATGACACTGCCCAAAACCTTACAGCAGCAAATAAATCGCCTCATGGACCCTCCTGGGAAGAACAGGGACGTGGAGGAGACCCTACTGCAGGTCGCACACGACCCGGACTGTGGCGACGTGGTCCGCCTAGGTACGGCTAGGGACGCCGGAGGAGGTGAAAGCAGCCTCATGTTGCAGCTGAGATCCCTATTTATTCTTTTTTGGCTGTCAAGGTCAAGAGAAAAATGGCCTCCAGGATGAAGAAAAACACTAACAGTTTGGGGCTTTCCAAATCACACGACTCACTTGTTTAAAGTAAAATGATCACTAGGCATGGTGATACATATGTCTGATTACAGCACTGAAGAGGCTGAGGCAGGAGGATCACTGTGAGTTCAAGTCCAGCCTGGGATAATAGACCCTGCCTCAAAAAACAAACTGGCTAGGGAGATAGCTCAGTGGCATACGTGCCTGTCTGACTAGGCCTAGGTCCCAAGTTCGATCCCCAGCCCTGCATGCCTTGGTGGCCCCAGAATTGGATGTAGTGGTATACGCCTGTAATCCCAGCACTGGGGAGGTTGAGACAGGAGGATCAAGACCAGCCTGGGGGGTTAAAAAAGTGATCACAGGATCTTGCTATATAGTTCAGTCTGGTCTTGAACTCAAGTGACCTCCTGCTTCAGCCTCCTAAGTCCTGGGATAACAGGTATGTGTCACCATGCCTAACCACTGCTGTGTTTTAAGGGGCTGTCCCGTTGTCTCCCACTAAAGTGTCTTCTCCATGTGTTTTCAGAGTAAACTTTCTCCTAGATCAGAACATTGGCGTTTTTTTCACCTGTAGGGATTGAGAAGCAGGGGCAGGTTTAAATTCCTAAAGTGAGCTTTGCAGGTCACTGCCCCCTTGGCTGAGTTGAGGTGACCAAGGCCCCGAGCACATCCATCATGTTCCTGTGCTCATGTGGCGATCACCCAGGGCCCGGGACTACAGCACTCCATGTGTCCATGTGCCTGTGGCAAGGGACAGCTCCACTGCCAGCCCCTTTGGGTGACTGGTTTGGGGTCTTAGTTCTCATGGCTGCCATCAGCTTTGGACTCATTATCCCTTTTGGTTCTTCCCCACAGGGCTTTCAGCCATCGTGCGACCTTCTAGTATAAGACAGAGCGCCAAAGGCATCGTTACTGCTGGTAAGAGTCACAGCCCCACACGCAGCCCACCTGCTGACTGTCATGCATAATGTGTGTGGTCTGTGTCATTTGGGTCGTACAGCAGGGAAATCAGGTGATGTGCAGGCAGTGTCGAGGCAGCCTGACACTGTGGTTGTGTGAGGGCAGCATCTGAAGAACTGATGTGTGGACTTTCCCTCCTATTTTGTTTTTAACAGTGTCACAGATCACATGTACACAACAGTGAAAGATGGCGATACACCATCACACACACACACACACACATATACCGGGACAGCTGATTGCAGTCCTCGTGCATCATTTGTGTTTGCTCTGCCTCTTCCCCAAATCCCTCTGCTTTACAGCTCAGGCCCCATCTGTCAGTGCTAGATTAGAGTCCACTCCCGTGCCTCCCTCACCACCCATCCGTCAAGTCCATCTTCCTGTTCTTACAGCTTCTGCTAAGTCTGCATTCAGCATTTTAGCATCGCTCTGGGCCATGTTGTGTACTTCTCCAGCCCTATAGTGGACACTGTTGTTCCCTCTCCCCTTTGGGGGCACTCTGCTTCCTGTACCCTGTGTCTATTACTTTTTCGTTTTTGCAGTACTGGGGACTGAACAAGGCTGCGCTCTGTGTGCCCCAAGCTCACAGTCCTCCAGCCTCAGCCTCCTGAGTGGCTGGGATTCCAACTGTGTGTCGCCAATGCTGGGATTGTCATTTGAATTGGTACAAGCTGTCATTTGGGGAAGCAATGAGCCAGTAATTCTTTGAGAAAGTGTGCGTCTCAGATGTTAATTTGAAGACCTGCATGTCTGAAAAATCTTTTTCTGCTCTCACACAAAATTGATCACTGAGCTGACAAATCATTTTCCCATGAATTCCAGAATCACTGCTGCAGTTGCCCTCTCACTTTCAGCACTGTCGTCGAAGTCCAGAGCCATTCTAAATCTTAACCCTTTGTATTTTGTTTCTGGAAATTTGTTCAGTCTTCATTTTTCCCCCAGAGCTCTGTAATCTCAGTGATACAGTTTGTTGTCTGTTTTTGTTTTACTGGGAAATCTCTGCCCTTTCAGTTTTCTTTTTCTCTCTCTCCTTTCTCTTTCTCTGTCTATCTGTTTTTGTCTTTCTGTCATTCATTCATTCATTCATTCATTCATTCATTCATTCATTTGAAACAGGATCTCTATGTAGTCCAGGCTGGAGTTGAACTCACCGTGTAGCCTAGGCTGGCCTTGAATTCCAGGAAATCTTACTCAACCTCCCATGTGCTGGCGTTACAGGCATATACCACCATATCCACCTTGGTCTTTCAGTTTCAAAACTCAACATATAAGAATACTGTTTAAGAGAATCTCTCTCTCTCTCTCTCTCTCTCTCTCTCTCTCTCTCTCTCTCTCTCTTTTGAGACAGGATCTCACTTTGTAGCTCAGGCTGACCTCAAACTTGCAGTCCTCCTCCTGCCTCAGTCTCCCAAGTACTGGGATCACAGGTGTGTACTGTGGGGAAGACAAGGCACAGATCCTGCCCAAAACGGCTTGACCACTTGCCAAACTTTGCCCTCAGATTGCGACGATCTGGAGCTGGTGCACTGGCCCTTCAGAGAGTCTCCTAACAGAGCCACCTGGGCAGTTGGCCACAAAGCACAGTGTTGTTCACCCTCCTGGATCTTTGAAAAGACCCAGCTGAGACTGAGGTGTACTTATAGTGGATCTGGCCAGGAAGCTATGTCCTCCACTTAGGTACCCACCCTGCACTTCCAGTTCCCATGATCCTTTCATCTGCTCCTGCTGCAGCAGAGGTGTGCTGTCCACTTGGAATCCAGGTTGGACCTTTAGTTCTAGCACGGTTGCTGCTTCCTGCCACAATCCTCCTGAGGGGAAGTTATCTCAATTCTAGGCTTCCCAGACTATATAGATTATTGTTTTTACTTGTGATGATGGTGTGCTTATGGGGCTTTTCTTTAAAAACTTTTCTTGCCAAGATACAAAATGATCTGACAACTTTTACAGATAAAATAATACAATGTCTGGGATTTGCTTCTGAATAAAACCTAGTGGAAAGAAGTGGGTGAGGCTTGTATAACACGGGGTTGTCTGAGCTCATAGGCTGTTGAAGCTGGCTGTGCATGTGAAGGGAATGCATTATACGATTCTCTGTTTTATAAAGGTTGGATTTTTTTCTCTAATACAATGCTCAGAAGGTTTGTCATCATCATCATCCAGACCTCAGTGCCTCCAAGCTGAGAAGAATTTTGTCCTCTTCCCACACCTCCCTCCCCATGGCCAGCAGAGGGCAGTGGGCTGCAGCATGTGCAGCCCAGATGTCCCAGTGGTCCCGGCCCGGCTGCACTGTGCCACAGGAGACTGGGGGGCAAAAGCGAGACCCGCTCTGCGGTTGCAAGCACCCTGGCTGTTCTGTTTCTGTGGGCATGAGCTGGGCATGAGGTAGGCATGCAGACCGCCAAGCATCGTGCCATGGCAGAGACAAGCGCCCACACCAGATCTTAACTCCTGGGAGCTGTTGGGCAGGTTCCCTCATTTTCCTGAATTTTAATTTCATAGAATAATTACGCTTCCCCTCCAGTGCGAGAATTACATCTTGAGGCATGTCAAAGCACCTGGCTCCATGATGGTGCTCTCTGTGGGTATCAGCCTCTCTCACATCATCCTGCTTCTGGCACCTTCACCCATCTCCAGCTGAAGTAAGGAGCCCAGATGATGCTGCTTGGCGTTCACCTGTGTCTCGCCGCAGTTCTCCTGCTCCATCTCCTGGCCATAGTCTCGTTGTTTCTCACATCCACTAGGCTCTTGTCCCCCTAAGTCTTCAAGTTCTTCAGGTGTTTGGCATGCTGATCCATCCCAGGATGAGAACTTCAGGGCATACTTGGTTTCATTTTGTTCTGTTTCTTGAGACACACTCAGTCTGCAGTTCAGGCTGGGTTGGAACTCACTGTGTGGCCCAGACTAGCCTCAAACTCATGGCACACATCCCCACTCTCCTGTCAGCCTCCTGAATGCTGGGATGACAGGCATGCACCACCATGCCTGGCTTGGCTTTATTTTGTTCCTCTGTAGCCATCACCCTTCTTCGAGCACAACTCCCTACACATAGCAGATGGAAAAGAAAAGACCATCTTCTCGTCAGCCTCGGGTATACCCTACCTGGGACCTGCATGTGCATTCTGAACTTCAGTGAACCTCACTCCAAATCTCACTCTGCTCCCAGCAAAGATGGGAAGCAGGTATCTCTCCCAGGTTATGCATCCTCATAAACAATGCTGGAAAAGACTCTGTCCTTATTAGTTCCCTTGAAATTTCCCGGCATGGCATCACATGCACCTATGTTCAAACGAGAGCGCAGAAATGAGACTGCTGAAATGTTTCCAGAGCTGTATGCTGTGCCCTTCTACTTTGCCCTGGGCGTTCCTTTAGGAACTAAAATGGACGTTTCTTAGGCCAGGCTGTTAGTAGCATCTCATGAGTCTCATCTAATAGCAGAGTGAGCACCAAAGCCCACACTTGGGGCAGTCAGAACCACGCTTATGGTGGCAGCTAATGGCATGTGTCCCTTTTAAGCTGATTGCAAAATGCTGTCCAAATACAGTGCTACTTCCTAAGCTCTTAAGAAGTTTCTTGCCTGACTAGAGAGAGGTGTGAGTGTGCTACTGCAGGGACAGATGTGAAGTGGGTCATCAGTGGCCAGGTACAGAGAGATTGCAAAAAGACTACAGGACTTTCCCCACCTGGGCTGTGGTGGAGGGTCCCAGCTGGATTTGGGAGAGAAAGGAAGAGGGGCCAGGTCAGGCCTGACCCCCAGGGCCCTGGCGTGGGAATGGTGGGGGATGAGGAGTCCAGATTTTGAAATCTTTGTTTTTCTCTACCTCACTTTCTAGCCAATCAGAATTAACTCCGGGGGAAGACACCTGTTTACTCTCTGACTTCAAAGGACTTGACTGAATCACCCAGACAGGTCTTGTCTTGTGTAGAAAGGTTCTGGCCTGCCTCAGCCGAGCCTCCCCACCCTGTCCTGAGGCCTGGTAGAATAGGTTGTCCTCTTCCTGTTTCTGAGTTCTTATGGATACAGTGTCTTGTTTTTCTACCTTCCTGTTTAATAATATTAAAGATTTTTCTAGTGAAGTACTTACCACCAAAACTGGAAGCTCTTACAGTAAGTGATACATATGCCCAGAGGAGCCTTTTTGTGTGAGATGTCTGACTCTGCTGGAAACTAAGTGAAGAGTGTTTGAGGGCTCTCAGATATTCTCTCTGAAGACTGAAAATCTTGCAGGCAGAAACTTCTCACTGTCGGGTCACAGCTCTGCCTCACCGAGTGGTGATAGAATGGGAGGAAGGTGGTGGTGGTGGTAGTACTTATGGCAGCGATGGTGGTAGCAATAGTGAGAGGACAATGAAATTTCTCTCCCCAGGTTGTCTTCACTCAAAGGTGGCTGATGTGGGTGGGTTCCAAGGATTGTACACTTCCTGAATGACCATCCCTTTCTCTAGAAAGGAAGAGCAAGCTTAACATAGGACCTGTGGACAGTCAGTTCTGAGGGCAGAGACCCTCTTCTGTCCATGCAGACACCCCATCGGGTTGAACGGGAGCCCAGCTCCCACTGAGCCCCACCTGCCTGTTCTCCACTTCCTCTCAGTCTGTGCTCTCTGCATCTCCTGCCCCTCACTGTGTCCGGCAAGGACCACAACTTTGCCAGTGGTGTCAGGAGTAGCACCACTGGCCCACTGTCCTCACACAGGGCTCTGCAAGCACTCAGTCCACCTGCTCCCAGGTAGTGCTGTTGTTTCTGTATCTGGCACGGGTACACTTGTGATTCTGTAGAATGGCCTCCTGGTAGGATCCCGGATGTGGAGTGTGTGACGCGGGAGGACGACCCCACAAGAAGAGCTCCGGTATAGCAGGCTCCTGCCAGACTAAGTGGCCTTTGCATCTCAGGGCTCACATGGCTGAATGCTGACCTCATCTTGAGGTTTTTATCTTAATTTCCTGATAACTCAGGAAACAGTGTCTCTCATGTTTGTTTGGATGTCCTCTTTGGAGAAGTGTCTAGTTTGCTTTTGGCTAATTTTTCTATTGAGTTTTTTTTTTTTTTTTTTTTTTTTTTGTTCTCTCTTGCTGGGGAGGGAACCCAAGGCTGTGTATACTTACCCTGCACTGAGCTCTGGCCTCCAGCCCTGTTCCCATCCCCCCATGTCACCAGCCCTTTCCTTTTTTTTTTTTTTTTTTTTTTTGGCGGAACTGGGGGTTGAACTCAGGCTCTTGCACTTGCCAGGGAAGCACTTATTCCACTGAGCCATCTCCCCAGCCCCCAGCCCTTTCCTTTCAGTAGTACCTTTGGTAAGATTTTCATTTCACCAAGTTCATTTCTCATAATTCCATTTTCATCCATTGTATTCTTCATGGTTTCTAGGTTTTTGTGTTCTATTTAAAAAATGTTTGCCTGTTTCAAATTCACCAAGTCTGAGTCCTCTGTCTTTGTAAAAAATTAGACCATCAAGGCAGGAAGGACCCTTCTGCTCTGGTGGCTCTTAGCACTTCGCAAGTGTGGGAGCCCTGTGAACTCTGCCCACTCCAAGGTTCTCCACGGACAGCAGCTTGCTGTGATCCAGGCAGTTCACCCAGTGCCCCAGCCTAGCTGTTGGCCCCTTGTTAGAGAGCCCCAAAAAGTTCACAGGTTAGGGAGCTGGGCCCAGAGAAGGGGAGGTGCCCTGTCACAGGTGTGCGGGCCAATGGGACCAGACCCCAGCTCAGGACACCTACTGCAGCACTTCTACCAGATGAGTGCCTAGTTGCTCTGGGGCCCAGAGGAGCCATTTGCATCAAAGAGTGGGCTTTGTGGGGATGCTGTCCTGCACTTTGGGTTGACCTTGACCGACAGCCCTTCCCAGAGCCTGGAACTCAGTGTCATCATAGACTGGCATCCACTGTGTTGAACCCCACATTGCAGCACTAAGTTGTGTTTGGGCTTCTGGTTAGCTCCAGGGGTGATTCTAAAGCACCTTATGGCTAGGTGGTAGTGCTTGCCTCCCAGCACTTGGGACTGAGGTAGGAGGATCGCCATGAGTTGAAGACCAACTCGGGCTACATACTGCGTTCAAGGTCAGCATGAAGTGCATAAGGAGAACTTTCTCAAAAAATAAATTTAAATAGGACCTTGTGTATCAGTTCTCAGCCTTTACGTTCACAGGGCACCTCCAAGGAGAAAATGAGCAGGCTACTTCTGGTGACAGGGCTACTCTTCCAAGAGATCTCTGGGGGGGGTGTCTGTCAGTATCACTGTGCCCCTCCCAGGCTCTAGCATAGAACCCTGTATGCGACTCAGGATTTGAATTCATGCTCTTTGGCTGTATACTGAGCTTGCTGCCCTGATCCCTGCCATGAGTGGGATGCATTATATGGTCTCATCTGTCCTGCACACTTCACACCTTTCCTTAACCCTCCTCCCCCAGCCCCTCCCCTGGCTCCACTGCGTCCTTGTGATGCAGGGTAGGGGTACTAGAGCCACCTATTGGAAAGGGGCTCCTTCCATCCAGATGTCAGCTCTGCTGCTGGGTGCTTTGTCAGGTGACGGGGATTCGGAGAGGAGTAGGTTAGGGTCATTTCCTGGGGGACTTGAAGTCCAGACAGCAGACCAGGTGAGATGGCAGGTGCTGGGCTGAGCTGTACTTCCAGGAATCCAACCTGTTGGGGTCACCAGGCGGCTAAGCAGGAAGCTACAGAGCAACGTTCTTGGTAGCACAGTGGCAAGAGTGGTAAGCACCAGTGGCCAGGACACAGGTGCCCACCACAGACAGGCTGTCACATCTCTGTCCTTTTATGAGCAGGACAAGGTTGCCAGTGGGCTTGTGACCCTCAGCATGCATATGACATTGCCACACATCTCCACATCAGAACCTGTCACCACATCAGTTTCAGTAAACCCCAGCCAGCACATCACTGCTCCCCAAAGACAGGTGTGATAGATTGCCAATTGTGACCAACTTGTTATAACCAGGTGAACTGAACTAGAGTGGTGCTAGGTATGGGAGACCCCTGAGAAGTATTGCTGGCAGCGTAAAAGAACTGGAGAAACTGTTGGAACTGCTGGAAGCTGCTGCTTCTCTTGGACTGTCCTGCTGGAGAACCTTGTCGGGCTGGCTTTCCCAGTGAACTTGGTTGTTCTCATCAGAGGAGCTCAGGACTTCACTCTCACTGAGAATAGCTATTGTTCACTTTGGGGAGCTCTGGTCCTCACTTTGAGCATCACTTCCTGGCTCTGGAGGGGAGGTCGGTGCACTGCTCAACCTCTTGAAGAAGCTTGTCGCACTGGCTTTCTTGATGGGAACTCAGCTTTCCTCATCATCAGAGGAGCTTGGGACCTCACAGTTGCTAAGGATGGCTATGGTGCTTTTCAAGGGCGCTCTGGTTCTTACCCAGAGCGTGGCTTCCTGGCACCAGTGTAGATTGCTCAGCCTGCTGGCACAGATCCTTCATCCCACTGGCAGACTTTCTAGCTTCTGCCACTGACCTTTGAGCCTTCTCAGCAGAGATTCGTGAAGCGGGCCCGCGTGAGACATTGTCATGGGCTCTAGGCCTCCAGTTGGACTTGTGGGAGACATTGTTAGGAGCTGTAGGTCTTTATCTGGACTCGTGAGGATATTAGGATTCAGAGGCTGGGTGTGGTGGTGAATGTCTGTAGTCCCAGCACTCAGGAGGCTGAGGCAGGAGGTTCATTGTGAGTCCAGCCTGGGCTACACAGTGAGCTCAAGGTCAGCCTGAACTGCGTAGTGAGACCAAAAAAAAAAAGAAAAAGAAAAAAAGAAAAAAAAAGAAAGAAAGAAAAAAGAAAAGACAAGAGAAAAGAAAAACAAGCAAGGATATTAGGATTTAGGCCTTAGGTGGATTCTTTGGTCTTTATGTGTGTGAACACATTTCCTGCACCTTCGTGTATGATTCTTTGGATGATCCATTATAGTGTCTTTAAAGTGTGTTCTGTATTGTATTGTTCCCCTTTGCAAAACCTCAAACTACAAGTCTCTCATGGACACATCACTGACTCAACTGCATGCCCACCCCATGCCCACCAAGCTCTTACCCTCTTTTTTCTTTTTCAGGCCTGAAGAGATCAGTGATTTATAGTTCACAAAAGCTGCGCAAAATGTGGAAAGGATGGCTGACGAAAACCTGATTTGGCTTGTATATATATATATGTTAGATGAATAAAGTGTTTGATCTTTTTCAACAGAGAAGTAAGTGTTTATTACTTTGACCCAAAGCTTTAATTCAAAGAGACCATGGTCTGTATAATACTTGAATTTATTTTGATGTTTTATTTTTTGAGACAGGGTCTTACTATATAGTCCAAGATGGCCTTAAACTTACTGTGTAGCCCAGGCTGACCTTGAATTCACAACGATCCTCCTGCCTCAGCCCCAAGTGCTTGGGATGACAGGTGTGCAGCAGCACAACAAGCTGATATGTCTTTCTTAGCAGTGTACACATCAGACACCAGAT
This sequence comes from Octodon degus, assembly GCF_000260255.1. Lineage (NCBI taxonomy): Eukaryota > Metazoa > Chordata > Mammalia > Rodentia > Octodontidae > Octodon > Octodon degus. The sequence goes on from NW_004524809.1 coordinate 1,023,049, forward strand.
AGAACCCCAATAGATAAGAATGCATCATACCAAAGCAAAGAATCCTGGGTACAGAACCAAGAGCTCCCACCTCCACAAGCCTTAGGGGCTTGCATGTTGTCAGTAAGGGTTCATAGATGTCTTGAGGCGTTTTTTTCTGCAGTTTGCCTTTTAAGTTTCTCCTGGTTACCTGTGAGGGTGTGTGACAGAGTGACCTTGGCAAGGAGCCCTCCCTCCTGTAACAGCCGGGTGTGTTTAGGCTCAGGGCCTCAGGCAGTCTGGCTCATACATACTCCCGACTCCTCACCACCTTCCTGCCTCAGCAGTGTGGGCACCAGTGCAAGGCTGCTCCCCACAGTCAGGAGACATTGGCAACAGTCTGTGGGGCACACATGGGAGGCAGAGGGAGAATTCGTTCCTGAAGCTCCCAGACAAGCAGAAACACTTCCCTCAGTCTTGTCCACCTCCATGGCCTCCGACTAGGACACTCATCCTGAGCCAGAAAATGGCCTGAGGATGGAGCTGGCTGCTCAGCTGCAGATTGCAGGTTATGGTAGGCTCCCAGGTGGAAACCCAGGAAGGGTTAGGAAGCAACCACAGCGCTGCACCCATCTGTCCAGCCGAGCCTCAGGTCCTCTTCTTCCTCCAGCTGTAATTCCATGGCTTGGTGCTCCAGTGCAGGTCCTTGTGATCGTTGGTGACTTTGTACCAAATCTCTGCTTGCTTCAATACTCTTCCAAGATTCCAAAGCCACCCTTACGTCAACAGTAAGTCTGCCACTGCACAGATAGGCTGAAAAGGAAGTGTGTGTCTACAGAAAACCATCACTCTCTGACCCACTTGGCACTCTACGTGGTGTGTGCAGACATTTCCCAAGCACCCAACTGTCAGATGTTGGAAAATTTAACTTTAGCAACCAAACCGCTGCCCTGGTAGTGTGTTGCCAGGAGTGGGCAGACACACGCGCCAGGCCATGAGCAGCCTCCAGTGAGGAGGGAGATGTGGGCAAACTAGGACAACCTCCGAGCAGCTGGGGGACTTTGGCCAAGTTAATTAGTCTCTGGGAGTAGTTTTGCCATCTGTGAAATAGAGTGCAGTTGTAACATTTTTTAACTTGTGCTTTCCTGAGCTGAAGCTGGTTGTGTGAGAAATTGTATTCATTCACTGGTTGTCATTCTTTTGTGTTATGCTTTTTGCATTGCTTTCTTCCTCAGTTAAATTGATTCCCTGTTGCTAACAGGACCAAGTAGGACTCTCAACACCTAATGAAGGCCCTTATAATTGAGCTTTACTGGGGCTGGAGAGATGGCTCAGTGGTCTAAAGCACCTACTTAGAACAAGCTTAGCAAAAGCATCAGGGACCGCGGTTCAATCCCACAGCACCACATGCCAGCCAGCCCTGCCCCCTGGTGGGCTGAGCTGGCCTCTCTCTCTCTCTCTCTCTCTCTCTCTCTCTCTCTCTCTCTCTCTCTCTCAAACAAAAAAAAAAAAAAAAAATAAAAAAAAAAAAATAATAATTGAGCTTTACTTGCTTTGTGTTACTTTTTCTGTCCCGTCACTGATACAGCTCTTATCGCAAAGTAGACGCTTTGCTAAGTATCTCTTTGGTCCATCCCAGAACATTAGCTTCACTTTCTGGATGTGGAGCTGGAGCCTCTGAGGAGTGGGTGCCTGCCTGGGGCTCTAACTTGGGTGAGTAGCATAGCTAGGACAGGTTCATAGGAAAGCTAATTCTGCTGCTGAGCAAGTGGAACTCATAGACCAGGTCCAGAAGGCCAAGAAGCACGTACTTGAGTATGATCCCAAACAAGCCTTTGGGCACCTTGTCTACCCCTTCAGAGCTGGTTTCTGTGCCCATAATAGAGGCATCACCTTATCTTCTGCTGGGTTGGAACCAAATGGGACAACATACATAAAACAGCTGGCTTGGCCATCAGCCCTTAGCACAACTATAGGTGTATCTGCTCTTAGCCCAACTGGTGAGCTCAGCCGGGTAGAGGTGATCCCATGCACCAAAGTCTTGTCAAAAATAGGAACCAGCCTAGGTACATCAAAGAGTAGGAGCTTAGTGTAAGGAACTGGTCTTGGAGCTGTCAGAAGGCTGCTAAACAGAAAAGAGGCTGCCCTGGAAGGAACCGGCAGGCCCACACCTGTCACTGAGCAGCTGCACACACACACCCCGTGCTGGTTGCAAGATACACATTGGGAGCATTGGGCCCACCCCTCCTCAGTGTTTAGATTCTGTTTCTTCTGTGAATGTGAGCTACCATGGTGACTTGCTCTGACAGGAAGCAGTGGGAAAGATGCCATGTGACTACACAGCCAGCAAAGTGGTACCACGTCACCTGGCTCTGGGGTGTTTGTGCCTTGTGAGGGAGTCACTTGGAGCCAAAGGGAATGAGTGTCGGCCCATAGCTAGAATCACCTGCCAGGGGAGGGCATGAGCCACCCTAAGAGTAACTTGTGGTGGCTGACTGCAGAGACACTCCCCAGGGAAGCCTGGCTAGGCCCTCATGGCGCCCCAAGATGGAGGGAGAAGGAGAACAGAAGACATTGCTTGAAGCCCAGATGTCTAGGGAAGATGCACATGTGACATGCTGGCGTATTGCCCCTACTCAGCCAGAGATGCCAGAGGCACTGACTCTACCCACTCTCCCCATGGTAACACCAGTGACTGCTTCTCAACATGATGCAAACAAAGTTCACACAAAAGATGACACTCCCTGCCTCAGAAGAGCAGGTGTGAAGTCCTCCATCATTGTCCCCACGCCAGGTAGCACTGTCCACTGAACGTTGCATAACGGAAAGCAACCCATGGGTAATGGCCGGCCAGCTCCTTGCAGAAGATGTGGGAAGAGGCATCAGGCCTCCGTGGCTGTGCAGGCAAGGAAGGAGGCAAGTGCTCCTTTGGTTTTTATTCTCTTGGTTTCTGGAAACAGGATCTATGTAGTTCAGACAGGCCTTGAACTCACAGCCATCCTCCTGCCTCAGCTTCCCAAGAAGGGGACTGCAGTGCTCTACCATATGTGGCTCTACTCTCAGTTTAAAAACTGGTCATGGCAGATGATTAATATCCAGAATGTGTGAAAACTCAAAAATTACTTCCTCAAAATGAAAACCCAAAATATGAGCAACCAAAATGATAGATACTTCTCAGAAAAAGTACAGGTGGGTGATAAATACATAAAAAAAAATCATTTAGCATTAACTGGCCATTAGAGAAATGCAAATTAAAACAACATTATACCTTACTCCAGAAAGACTGGCCATCAAAAAATCAAATACCCTGGCACCACATGCCGTGCCAGCCCTGCCCCTGAGCACACTGAACTGGTGATGGAGCCCGGGCATGATAGCGCACACCAGTAATCCCCGTACTAGGAAGGCTGAAAACAGGAGGATCACTACAAGTCCAAGCTGTGTAGTGAGACCCTGCACAAAAAAAAAAAATTAAAAATAATAAAAATAAAATAAGTGCTGGTGGGACTTAAGGGAAAAGGAACCCTTCTACACTGTTGGGAATATAAACTAACACAACCGCTGTGGGGGTCAATATGAACGTTCCTCAAAAAACTGAAACTAGGGGCCGGGGAGATGGCTCAGTGGAATAAGTGCTTCCCTGGCAAGCACAAGGGCCTCAGTTCAATTCCTGGTTCCGCAAAAAAAAAAAAAAAAAAAAAAAAAAAAAAAAAAATAGAAATTCCTTTTGACCTAGGCATTCATTCACTCCAGGTCCCTTCCTAGAAGGGGTAAAAATATTGCAGTGACCCATGCAAACCATGTTGATAGTGGCACAACACAGGAAGGCTAAATGTTGGAAGCAGGCTGTATGCCCATCAGTGGAGGAGTGGATAAAGAAAATGTGGTGTTTCCCACAGTGGAGCACTACTCTGCCATGAGGAAGGGTAAGCTTGAGCCATCTAGGAAATGGGATGTGCCGTGAGACCATGATATTAAGTGAAATAAATCAGACACATGAGCTTCAATATAATATGGTTTCTCTTATGAAAAAAACCCAAATGTACATGAAGAGCAAAATAAAAAGATAATAGGAAATAGGAACTAGGGCTTGGCTCTTAAATCAGAAGATGACCAAGAGATGGAGGTAGGAGGGAAGGGATGAAATAGAGATGTGTGTGGACCCATTCCCCATAATGAATGTGATCATTATGTATTGTAAACATGTGCTAATAAAAAACACAAATTTTTTATTAACATGGTGGTATAAGTCCCAGCACTCAGGAGGCTGATACAGGAGGATCACCATGAGGTTTTCATTTTGTTTTGTTTTTTCCCATAATTTTATTGATAAACAAATAGCAATGAGACAGTTTCAAATCAAATTGGTAGGACAGTTTCAATAATAACACATTGCATACATTCTTCCTGGTGGTTAATTGCTGTGCAAGATGCGGACATGATATCCTATTTACAAACACTATTAGAACAAATCACTGTATTCTTTAAGAGAATGTAACTATATATCTATCCTAACCACTTTGAATACACAGATACAAAATGGACATTCATCTGTATCTCCTTTTTTTTGTTAAGTTCCATTATTTGAATATTATTGGTGTGTAAACTCAGCAAAATATTCTAAAAGAGTCCAGTAGCCCGTAATAGTATTGGGTCTTCCACTTGACTGGTGATGTCAGAAATTGTTGACCTGAGTCCCCTACAGCTCAACATAACAGCATGGCTTTACTTCTTATATTTCGTTTTTATACTTTTCTTCTGGATGGTTAAGACCAAGGTAAAGCAGGACCTATGCAACAAGAGTTGTAGCTTTTGGGTCTGAGGTCAGTGAAATCCCCTCAGGATTTATCCTG
>NW_004524809.1:1029706-1075554 GCF_000260255.1 Octodon degus
GGGGTTTTTTTTGTTTGTTTTGTTTTGTTTTTTGTTTTTTTGTTTTTTGTTTTTTTTTTTTTTTTTGAGACTAGAAGATGCGTTTAGGGCATTTCTGGTTTGCCGTGAGTATCTGGGTTCAAACCACAGTAGCTTGAGCATGAGCGCTTTGTTAAGCAGGCGCTTAAACAGCTGAGCTAATGGGCAGGCCCCCTCACTATGCGTTTAAAGCCAGCCTGAACTATTATAATGAGACTGTCTCAACACAAAAAATTGAAAGAAAACCAATAAAAGTAGTCATGATAATCAGAGTAGATGCTTGTCGCTCATTTCTTTCCCTGGCCCTGTTGTCCTTAGCCTAACCTTCTGTGCACCTGTTGGAGTGACACCAGGCCCTGTCACTGAAGAGCTGTCCTTGGTACTGTCTGGAGCTGCCCTCACCTTGGTACCTTTTCCTGCTGGGCATGCCACCACATTCACAGCAGAGGAGTCTGAGCTGGATTCAGAGTAACATTTCTGAGGGAGGTGCATACCTGTAATCCCCACACTTGAGAGGCTGAGGCAGGAGGATCCCCACAAGTTCCAGGCCAGCTGGGGCTACACTGTGAGTTGAAGGCCAGCCTGAACCACTCAGCAAGACCCTGTCTCAAGCAAAATTTCTACTATGAACTCAGTTATCCTAACCCTGTAAGGCAGGGACTAGTAGTGCTCTAAGTTGACTAGTGAGGAATGAACCAGAGGTGGGATGAGTCACCCCACATCCCACAATAGTGAGGTGGTGGAACCAGGGTCAAACTCACACCTTCAGCTGCTGTTTCTATCTCAGTGCTTCTGACTACTGAGCTATGTACCATAGTTAAGCACACAGTAAGTGCTCAGGAAATGGGAGCTGTTCTGCTGGAGCCACTCACTCTCTCCTAGAACAATCCATCTTTCACTCCCAGCCCTGTATAAACACTCTGTTAGCCAAAAGCAGTGTACACCTGTACTGGGGAAATCAAGGCAAGAGGATTGCAAATTTCAGACCAGCCTGGGAACTTAGGAAAACCCTGTATCCAACATAAAAAAGAGCCAGAGTGGGCCAGGGAGATAGTTCAGGGGCTTAAGTGCCTGCCTGGCAAGCGCAAGGTCCTAAGTTTGATCCCCAGTACCGCAAAAAAAGGGAGGGTGCAGCCACAGTATAGCTCAGAGGTACTGCACTTGCCTAGCATGTGCAAGACCTTCAGTTCAATCCCCAGCATCACAAAAAGTGCTTTGTACAGCTGCCTAGGAGTTGGGGGAGGGCTCCATGGCCAGGTCCTGGGTTGCAGCGCTGGTTGTCCTGTACAGTGTTGTGTTGGGTTCAGTCTTCAGGCCGCCACCTGCCTGAGCCCTCTGGGCCTTTAGAGCTGGCTGTCACCTTGGTCACCAAAACGCCCTCCAGGAGCCTCAAGAAGCATCCATGGAACCTTACCAGACCTGCTGGCATTCAGGCAGGGGGACAGGCATCCTCCCAACACTCTCCTATGGAAAATAATGGGCTCCTCTGGCCATGGAAATGTCACCCTGCAACCCTAGCCTCACAGCAGGGAGAGGGAGCCTGCTTTATAGGGAGGCATCTGTGCAAGTACCTTTACCAAGTCCAAGACTGTTAAGGGGGAAAAATGACCCCACATTGGGGGAGGGGTCTAGAAGAAAGCAGATGGCCTTAGATAATCCATACTTGCATCTTACAACAAAGCCATGGCTTTTTGTTGTTTCTGTTTGCTTTTAACAACCAAGGAAGCAGGACTTCAGAGCAGGCCTTCACCTCATAATTGGGCTGTGATTCTAGTTGTCTGACTTGGAAGCCCCTTTCTGTCTGTCTCCCTGTGCCACTGGGCCCTGCCCTGAGGTGTGGACAGGTCTCTCTCTCCAGGTGATCCCTGGCCACCCTGTGACTTGTCATCTCTGGCTGTGGCTCTAAAGATGTCTGGTGGCCTTTTCATCTTCTCTGTCGTGAGATTCAGTGAGGCTGTAGAAAAGGCTCCTGGCATGAGCTGCTCCAAGAGAGGATGAAGGACTTCCCAGAATTGGCAAAAACTTAACTCCCTGTGCTTTCCACAAGAGATTAAGTCACAGACAGTACATGGCTTCCAGTGCTGCAAGCCAGGGCTCCACTTCCTACTTCAGGCCCTTCTCCCTACCCAGCACAGGGTGAGCTGTGACAGAACCAGGCTTGGAAGAACCAAATCTCCAGACTCAGGACTCTTTTCAGAAAGCACAGTGCGTTCCCCTTAGTGCAGCTGCTGCCTCTGACATGCATCTGGTATGCTCAGCTCACTGTGTTCCCAGCTTCCTAAGGTGAGCTGCAGACTGAGAAAGCCATCTCCAGTTGCAGGGAGTTATGTAGAGTGGGTCCAGATGTGGCCGGCAGGAGACATGGAAAGGTCTAAAGACTGTGCTCAGCCAGCCAGGTTTCTAGTCCACTCAGCTGTTTCCAGCCCACCCGTCTGGGGAGAAAATGCAGGGTCCTGGTGGGGTCCTCATGGGCCAGCCTTGGTGAGCTTAGAGGGCAAAGCAGGAGGACAGAATCCACCCTCCCTCACGATGATGCAAGAGGAGAAGCGATCAAATTCCTTCATCCACCCAGTTACTCACATACGTAACAAGTTGCATAAGTGCCTATTGCGTGCCAGGCACTGGAGCCTTGGAGAGTTGGCCCAAAGCCACAGATTTCACAGTGCAGAAAGCAGTGGAGTAGGTGAGCTTCAGAGTCACTTCCCTGTAGATACTTAATTACAGGGTACTGTGAGCTGCATCAGAGTCCTGGCAAATGTTGGTTGGGCCATTACAGAGTGCTGGGCCCCATTCTAGGCTCCTTCCATGTATTTATTCATTCACTCCTCGCCTCAGCCTGGTGCAATAAGATGCTTCTTATCTGCTGTATACATGAGGCAACAGAGACACATGGGCAATACCGTGCACACTGTCACAGGTGGATGCAAAACTGGGCTGTCCAGTTCTAGGGCCTTCTTGCTTCGCCTCTTGGCTAAATGTCCTTTAATCACTTAGAGTTCTCAGTCTGAAGGGAAAGAGCAGGTGACCCAGACTGTGACTTTCAGAACAAGTAGGAGAAGGAAAAGGATGTAGGCATAGGGATGTGGATATGTGGAAGCCTGAGGGATGGGTCTGAGCATCTGGGGTACTTGTGGGAACTGGGGACAGGAAAGTGTCTGTAAGCACTGCAGAAGGCTGTACTTTCAGGGATCATTTCTATAGTATGTAAGCACTGCAGGAGTCAGGGTGGACAGTGACAGGCAGGAAGGGGAGGATACGCAGAGCGCAGGCGTGTTGTTCACCATCTCACAACAGTGCATTTTTCTCCAGATCAGCCTGGCTGCAGGGCACATGGGAGATATGGGCTCCAAGGGGCAGGACTATGATCAAGGGTTTGCTGGGTCCAAACTGGCACTTGGCAGGAGCAGTGGGTATTGAAGGAATGGGAAGGGACATCAGGGGAGCAGAGACCAGAAGAAAGAGTTCAGTCCCATGGGGTGTGCACTGCAGAATGCGCCTCCTGAACAGCCCACCTCCTCCTGTGGTGGGGAGCAGTTGCCCTTCAGGACACCACCATGTCAGCCTGGGGCTCTGCTGTAGTCAGTGTGGTGAGGATGGGTGTGATGTGTCACTACTGAGCACAAACCTTAAGGTCCAGCCCACAATGGATATGCCTTCTTTTCCCTTGCATGAGACCTGCATTGTCCTGGCTGAGAGACTGTTCCTGCACTGGCTCGGGGTGTGACAAAGCCACAGAGAATGTGGACAGCGTGAGAGAGGATATTCCTTGGCAACACCTCTGCGATGTTAGAATCACTTGTTTCTGGGATACAACCTGACTGATAAAGTGGCAAAGTCTGATCCTGTTGGGAGGGTCAGACAGGGTTTCATGTAATGGAAGGATTTATTGATTGTCAACAAGGATTCCAAAGCACAAACTCTGGGACAGAATGATGTTTTCAACGAACGCTGCTTAAACCCAGGGTGATGGCAATGCCTACGATCTCAGCACTCAGAGGCTGAGGCAGGAAGATCACCTAGTTCAAGGCTAGCCTTGGCTACATAGTAAGTTCAAGGCCAGCTGGAACTACATAGCAAGATCCAGTCTCTAGAAAACAACACACAAAAAAAATGTTGGTAAAGATATGGGGGAACCTATGAGCCTCCTGCCCTGCTGGAAGGAATGTACAGAGGAGAATCTGCTCTGGAAAACACCTTGCCAGCTCCTCACAAGGTCAAACCTAGCAAAGGACAAGTTACCTGGCAGCCCCCAAAGCCATGCCCACATAGAGACCTGCACACAAGTGCACAGGGCCATCAGCCGTAGAGCTAAGTGGAAACAACCCAGAGTTAAAAGGATGCCTGAATAAATGAACCTGGCACACACCAACAGTGGAATCTCAATAACAGGGAGCAGAGCGCAGTCCTGCTGTGTGCTGCACCCGACACCTGCTGTGGAAACCTTGCACTGAGGGACAGAAGCCACACAGCAGCCGCCAAAGGTGACTAGCATGGTGTACAGGCAGGAAGCGCCTTAGTGTTTGTCTGGAGCTAGACAGAGTAGAGAGAGAGGGCTGAGAGACTGGGGGGCTCTATTTGGGGTTAAGGAAAATGTTCTGAAATTGATTGTAGTGGTTGTGAGACTCTGAACACACTGAACACCACTGAAGTGCACACTCTACATGGGTGAGGTTTATGGCATGTAAATTAGATCCTAATAAAGCTATTAAAAGAATCGGAGTTTTGCTGGGAAGGCAGCATTTGACGTGATCTTAGAAGAATGGTCAGTGGTAAGAAAATGAAGACAGAGTTAGAAAGGGTGGGGAGCCCAGTGAAGCAAGGAGCTGACGGAACAGAGTGGGAGGATTTTTTGTTGTTGGTTTGGTTACAGGATTTGGGTTTAGAGTCTTGGACCAAAGCTGCCTCTCACTGGTAAACTTCTCAAGATTCTTTTATAGAAATTACCTAAAATCCCAGCACTCAGGAGGCTGAGGCAGGTAGATCTGCAGGAATTCAAGGCCAACCTGGGCTACATAGTGAGTTCAGGGCCAGCCTGAACTACGTGGTGAGGCCCTGTCTCAAACCGTTACCACCCTCCCCCAAAAAAGAAAAGCCACGCAAAGTGGTGCATACCTATAATACCAGCATTTGGGAAGGTGAGGCAAGAGGCTCGTCATGAGTTCTTGGCCAGCCTGAAATATACATCAAGACCCTGGCAAATAAATAAATAAATAAATAAATATTATTCCTTTATAGATATTGGAAAAGCCATGACAATCACCAATATGCCAATATGAAGAAACTTCTAGGTGGGCATTTGTAGTACCTGAGTTCCTCTTCCTTTCTGCAGGCCAGTAGCCTGTCTGTGGTGGGGCTTGTTCCTAACCTATATAGCTGTTGCGGATGGGGTTACCTTCTGCAGGCATGGCCTAGTGGGAGGAAGTGAGGTCACTGCGAGTGTGGCATCAAATAGGATTTGGCAAAAGGTAAAAGATTTATAGGATCTGAGGAGAAAACAGTATTTAAATAGGATTTGGGACTACCCCTTCCCCTCTCTGTGAGCTGATGTCAAACCTTTCCTCCCAAGTTGTATGGCTCAGGTTTTTTTGCTAGTCATAGAAAGCTGACTGACACTGGTGGCCTTTCTAAATTTGGTCCCAAACTGCATCATGGCAGCAGTCTTCCACATAGTAATAACAAATTACTCATTGGGTGGCTGGGCCCCCAGAGGGATTCAGCTGGGATCCCTCAACTGTCAACAGTTTTGGCAGCTGCAGGAATGTTCGCCCATCTCTGGAGGGAATGGTGTTAAAAGTTTAAAAAAAAAAAAAAACCTTCCTAAGATTTTTAACTATAAAACCTCAGAGCCTCTGTAATGAAGGCAAAATACTCAAATAATAAACATCTGTATGCTAACACATTTCTTTAAGAGCATTTAGGAGACTGGGCCATGTTGAGAAATGGCATAAGTATAAAATACCATGCCAGGTTGTGAGCATTTTATACAAAAAAAACAAAGAATGAAGAAAAACTCAGTAGTATTTTTAAAATGTTGACTATATATTGAAATGGTAATATTTTGGCTAAATTGGCTATGTTAATATTAATACAAATTTCACCTGTTCCTTTTCATGGTTGTTGGGGTTGTCATTGTTATGGTGGTGGTTTCAATGTACTACTAGGAAATGTAGGATCACCCACATAGGTCCCCTCCCGTAGCTGCTGCTGTGTGGCCCTGTTCAGACCCAAGTGGGGGAAAACCCATTGTTTCTCATTTATTCAGATGACAAGTAAGAAATAACTTCATTTCTTCTGATGAGTCCTGTGTGGTCCACAGCTAGCCTTGACGGATTTGCTGAGGAAAATGATGAAGCAGGAAACTTTTCCTGTAGTTCTTTCTTGACAACACTGTACTTACTATTCCATGTGTCTTGGTTATTCTTCTCTTGTTGCTGGGACAAATACCCGACACCCAAAATGAAAGAAGGAAAGGTTTATTTAGTTCACAATTAATAGAGGTTTCAGTCCATACTCAGCTGGCTCCAAGGCAGACTTGCACATGGCAGAGGGCAGCAGCTCATGGCAGTGACAAAGAGCAAGAGCAAATGGGAGGAGTAGTGGCAACAATGCAACAATGGCAACAAAAAGCAAGTCTGTCTCTCTTCTGTTCCATTCAGGTTTTCTGCCCCAAGCTGGGTGTATCACTCACACCCATAATCCCAGCAGCACTCACACCCATAATCCCAGCAGCACTCGTACCCATAAACCCAGCACTGGATCATGAATTAATCACAAAGTCTAGAAGTCTGCCCCATCACTGCATGAGGCTTTGGGGGGACATACTAGACACAAACCATAACAGCATGCATCAGATTCTTAGCTCTGTCCCAGCTGTAGCTGAAGGCAGTGGGTGTGGAGGGGGAAGCTGAGTGAAGGGGAGGAACATCTTTTTGTGTTGAGATAAGGTCTTCCAGTGTATTCCAGGAATACACGGGCCCTGAATGCACTAGGCCAGCACTCACACAGGGAGTAGTGGTGGTATACAGGAGCCAGGCATAGTGGTGGCGCACATCTAGAATCACAGCACTCAGGAGGCTGAGGCAAGAGTTTAAGGCCAACCTAGGCTACATAGTGAGTTCAGGGCCAACCTGCACTACATAGTGAGACCCTGTCTCAACCGTCCCTCCCCACCACACTCTCAGTACCCCTTCTCACCCTCAGGACAAAGACACATACCCTGTCACTTTCCAGTCCCAAAGGGGATCTTAAGGGTTGGGGAGATGGCTCAGTAGAATAAGTGCTTCCCTGGCAAATGCAAGGGCCTGAGTTCAATCCCCAGTTCCACAAAAAAAAAAAAAAAAAGAGCCAAAGGGGATCTTCATGGGTACCCTGAGTGCCCAGAGGAAACACAAATGCCTTCTCAGTTACTCTTGAGGCTGGCGACAAACTCCATGGGCCCAGAGAAAGCTGTGGCCTCTGGGCTTAGGCAGCTAGAGTTCACATCCCAGCCCTACTGCTCACCAGCCTAGCAGCCCTGGAGATTGCTTACCTCTGAAAAGTTGCCTTTCTTCTTTTGACAAATGGGGATGATAATACCTACCTTTCAGGAGCTGGGCACGAATAATGGACAGCTGTGATCCTAGTGCTCGGGAGGCTGAGGCAGGAAGATCACCATACAGATGATGTGCTTCTGTTGAGTCACAGTGATTGAGGGCAGTGTGGTCCAGGGGCCAGAGCTCTGGGTGTGAAGTCCAGAGGAGGGAGGAGAAAGCAATGATTTAAGTCCTACTGAGGCCTGTGACTTGACATAAACTGGGCTCCTTCCTGCACAATAACAGTGCCAGGTAGGTCGTTAATATTTCCATTTGGCCAGCTCCCCATTATGCCTCTTGGGCTTAAGTTCAAGTTTCCACTGTGTCACTGCCTTGGGGACATCATTTATCCTGGTACTCAGTGTTTGGATCTGTAAAGCTGTAGTATTCATCTGACACCACTTCCTAGTTCCTCAGCCCCTTCAAAATTGTCTTCAGGGCGACAACAGTTCTAAATACAAAGCAAAAGTTTAAGTGGTTTCTCTGTTTATTCTGGCTTTCTGAGATACAATTAACAAATAAAAACTGAACACTTTTAAAGTATGTATTTACATGCATTTAATGTGATGGTTTGATATACATCCTGAAGTGATTACCATAATCAAGTTAATTAACTTTTCCATCACCTCATATAGTTACCAGTGTGTGTGTGTGTGTGTGTGTGTGTGTGTGTGTACACTCTCTTGGCAAATTTCAAGTGCATAATACAGTATTTTAAAATTATAGTGACAAAAAAATAAATAAAAGTAAATAAAATTATAGTGACTTCCAGGTGTGGTGGTGTACACCTGTAACCCCTGTACTGGGAGGTTGAGGCAGAAGAATCCCTGGGAGTTCAAGGCCAGCCTCGATTGCATAGTGAAACTTTGCCTCAATAAAACAAAACCAAAGAAACACAGTTAAAGCATGAGTTGTTCACATGGATATTGGAAATCACTACATCACTGGTGGAAAAAGTGACAGAGAAAGATAGTGACTGAGGCTTGTGGGCAGCAACCAAGTTCAGTGACAGTGATAAGAAAACTATGGAGGGGGGCCTGGGAGATGGCTCAGTAGAATAAGTGCTTCCCTGGCAAGCACAAGGGCCTGAGTTCAATCCTTGGTTCTGCGAAAGAAAAGAAGAAAGAAAGAAAGAAAGAAAGAAAGAAAGAAAGAAAGAAAGAAAGAAAGAAAGAAAGAAAGAAAGAAAGAGAAAGAAAGAGAAGAGAAGAGAAGAGAAGAGAAGAGAAGAGAAGAGAAAAGAAAAGAAAAGAAAAGAAAAGAAAAGAAAAGAAAAGAAAAGAAAAGAAAAGAAAAGAAAACTGTGCAGGCTCATAGTTTGAACCTTGCTAATCTGATTATCAGAGGCTCCTTGCCTACACAAAATTCTTGTGTGGAAACCCTAATCCCCACAGTGACAGTGTTGAGAGGAGGGGCTCTGGCAGGTGACACAGGTCACTCCTTAGTATTTTCGCCAGAATTCCCATCAAGTCACCACCTTGCTCCCATAATAAGGGGTCACAGTGCGTCCCTGCCATCTGGGCTGGTCTCACAGGACCAGAACCTGCCATCGCCCTCTTGGACTGTAGCCTGCAGGGCCAGGCAGAGGACATCTCTGCTGTCCACAGCCACACTGTGTCATTGTGTCAATGCCTCCAAAGGGACAAAGACCTCAGAGGGGGCAGGGGCCCAGGACGCAGGCTCCAGTGTGGCTGCTTCCTGGACATTGCCCCTCTCCTGCCCAGCACACATGGCTAGTCTCAGTGTGGTGTGAGACGGCAGCACTTGCAGGATCCTCTGGGCTGAGGAAGTCACTCCCCATGGACAGCACCCCAGGAGCATTCCCTGTAACCTCAAACCAAGGCCTGATCTATCTGCACAGCATTCAGTGTGCCTTTTCTGTCATCCTACCATTACCCTACTCATGACCTAAGAAAAATGTGGCTGCTTATCTTTCACCACCAGGTGTGCACTTTTAGATTTTCTCCACTTACTTTATACAAAAGCTTAGAACCCATCTGTTGGATTCACCATGAGGTAACAATAGTCTTGAACTCAGTATGTAGCCCAGGCTGGCCTTCAACTCTTGGGCCCTTCTGCCTCAGCCTCCCAAGAGCTGAGCTTACAGGCGTGCGCCATCACACCCAAGGCACATATGCCTTTTTCTTTTTTTCAGTGTTGGGAACTGAATCCAGAACCTAGTATGAGTTATGGCAATTGCTTTACAACTGAGCTATATCTGAGCCCCAAGGGGCCAGCCATGTGCCAGCTGAGCCTTCTGTTACAGCCAATCTGATCATGTCAGCTGATTGCTTTGCCTGGGAGGGTGGAGGGCCAGCCCAGGTCAGTTGGTTTGGTGGACAACTGTGCAGGTGCACAGTGAAAAGAGCACACCTCTGGTTCCCAGGGAGAAGGAAAGCCCCTGTTGTTTCTCTAGGAAGTCTTCTTGTCAAAGTGTACATTCACCTGTCTGAAAAGTCCTCCTGTGAACCGTGGTTTAGCTCAGAATACAATGAGGATTAAGTTGGGCTATAAATGTTATGCTTAATTAAACATGCAAACTGTTGTAAACGGACAAAATCACAGCCACAAGCAAAAAAACAATCCGTGGAGCTACTGGGGTCCAGTTTCCAAGTGTCTGTGTTACAACTCTTTAGCCAGTAGGCCCCACTATGATGGTCATCAAGAAAAATGCTGGATAAGAACTTACAGTTAATAAAGTGTTGGTGATTTGTGTTTTGTTTTGCTTAGCAAATCATATTAAGGGGCTCTGGAGACAAAAAGACCTCGGTTTGGGTTGGGAGGATTAGCTTGGTGGCACCAGTGCCAGCTTCCTTAAGCCCTAGCGACCTGCTTTCTTTTCTTTAGGGCCTCACATCATAGAGATTTGCATAATAATGATCATCATAATGCTTGGCAGGGTGGTTCTCAAGACTGGCATGAAGCCCCAGGGCCAGGAACCTCCCCTCATCCTGGGTAGCAGGCTTCTTAAAGGACAGGCATTGTCAGTAACAATGTCACTAACCTTGGCGCCCAAACATTTTGTCCAGGTCGTGAGACCTCAGGGTTCCATTAGGAAGGTGGGTGGGCCAGGTGGACCCCCAGACTCCTGGTCGTGTTCCGGCTTAGCAGACCCTAGGACCCAGCTAGTCTGCAGACAGCGCTTGACCACTCCGTGCTGTCCCAGGTCCTGGAGCCCAGGGCCAGGGCAGCGTGTGGGTGGCACCCAGGTGCGGGGACTCAAACAGCTCCTCCCCGTGGTGCTCGCAGCTCCGGGCTCTCAACGGTTTTTGCTCTGCACCACAACCGGGAGAGCTCGCAACAGGGTGCTGGGACCCGGGAGCTGCGGCCAGCAGAGGCTGAGGCTGGGCAGGCCCGGGCGGCGCGGGCCGGGCGGGGCGGCGGCAAGGACGAGTCCTCGCTTGTCCCCAGCCCAGCCCGCTGGGGGTTGGGGGAAATACATCTGGAACTTGTGGGGGCAGCAACCCCAAAGCACCTAGAAGGACCCCGGGACTGCCTTGAAGACCACCTTGACTACTTCAGTCACGGACCCGACAACTCAAAGTCGGTTCCCTCACTCCACTCCCCAAGCGCTCCCATTTCCCCGCGGCATCTTCCGGGCTGCGGCTGCACCAATCACGCTCCTAAAGTCCTGTTGCGTCACCGGCGGCCAATCAGAGTCTTGCACCCGCTTGCCAGGACCTGTGTTACCACCCGGGTGGATTTAATCCTAGCCCAAGGCAAAGAAACTTGACAGCTTTCCTTAGCAGGCAGGGCTTTTTAAATGGCTTTTTGAAAGCCTGCAAATCTTTGCAGGTCGACCTTGTCACCGCCTAGGGAAATCCCATTGAGAACCAGGTATCCTGCCCAGGGACTGTCCAGGATGCTGGGTTGTCCTGTGTGCCTAAGCCTGTCCAAACCAACTGAGGAGTCAGCGGGTGCGGGCCACGTGACACGGAGATCCCCCGCCTTCAGGTACAAGGGTCCAGGACACCACGCACCCCACCTCCGTGCTCTGAAGGACGCCTAACAGGAAGCCTCTTCTCTCAGGAACTGGACCCAGCCTACCTGCATCTCGACCAGTTCCGGGATTGGCAGTTCTGAGTCCCAGGTAAAGGATGAATAGCCTTGAACTGCACGCACTTGGGCGGGGCCATTTCTTGGTTCCTGCCCAAAGACACTCTGGAGAGGTTAGAAGTCAGCTTCCCTGCCCTGTTTTGGTGATTTCCGCCCCTCATGAGAATTTTGAGGTGGTCCCAAGGGAGCTGCTCTTCTCCTTTTCTAGTCTAATCCAGAGGCCCTAGGAGTGTGACCCTCAGGATTAATCCACCGCATCTGGCTTGGTGAACGCGTTTATTTTTATTAGAACACAACCAAGTTCATTCCTAAGCATTGTCTTCCTTTCTGCTTTTGCACCACAGCACCTTAGTGAAGCTGTAATAAAGCCACTGAGGTAAAAACGCCACACTGCATATATCTTTAGCCCTTTCCAGCCTGCAGCCTGTGCCCCCAGTTGTCCCAGGAAGCTCTTCGCCTCTCTGCTCACAAAAACCTCTCCAGATCTGCTGTCTGGCCAGCTTCTCCTCAGGGGATCTCTCCTAGGACAGCTCTGCCTCTGCTGCAGCATGGCTGTCAAGGCTGCTTGGCAGGCTTTCAGACCAACCTCAAAGACCAGCTCCTCTGTGTGCTCTTCCTAGGTGCCTGGCTGCACACACTCCTCCCCACTCTCCGCAGCAGCCATCTGGGGCTGTAGATGGAGGCATATGTTTGTCTACCCCCTGTACAGCAAGCCAAAAGACACCAGAGACCCTGTTCCTGCCTATCTGCCCCGCCACGAGGGGAGATGGCTCACCTGCACAAGAAGTTAAATCATAAGCAACTTTCATAACAGGGAACTTGGCTCTGTCACCTTCTATCGTGGATATAATATAGATTGTACAGTTGGGGGCTATCAGGCCACTCCACTCCACCCACTAGAACCTGGGTGGTACCCTAGGGCTGAGGCCAGCCCTTGTCCTAAGGCTTACTACCCAGAGCCAGAGATAAGAAAAAGCACAGACCCCTGAGTCTATGCTGGAGAATTCCAACATTCCAAACCAGGATACTTACTTGTAAGCCAGACCACAGGCCTGACCTGCAGTAACCTTTCTTCACCTGGTGGTTATTGAAGGCTCACAGGCTTCACGTACATCCAGTCAGGACATAGTGAACTATGGGAAAGGACAAGCTCAGTAGATGCTGGCGCTTCTCGGCACCCTGTGGGCCACATTGTCCACCATGCTCTGGAAGACCCAGTGAGAGGGGCAGCATTGTAACCCCTGCACTCACACTCTCATACTTGTTTGTTTTTTTTTTTTTTCGACAGGTGGGAGCAGCTCTCCCAGAATACACTTTTGCCTTAAAATCTTGGCTGCTTTTTTTTTTTTTTCTAATTTATGTATGTTCTACAGGATCTCACTATGCAGCTTGGACTCAGTGCTGTGCGCCACCACACCTGGACTCAGTGGCTGGCTCAGCGTGCCCGGGGGCAGGGCCAGCACAGCATGTGGTGTGCCTATGCCTGTCTAAACCCACTGAGAAGCCACCGGGTGTGGGCTGCATGACACAGAGACCCCCACCTTCAGATACAAGGGTCCAGGACACTATGCACCCCTGGGTGAATCAAACCCTGTTCCCTGCACTTTCCTAACCAGGCACTTAGTCCACTGAGCTGTCTCACCGGCCCTGGCTGCTTTATTCTTTACCATTCTGTAGGAATTTTTTTTTTTTAATTTAGGACAGGGTCTACGGGGTGTACAGGGTCTCATTACATAGATGGACTCTAGTGATTCTCCTGTTTTCAGCCTCCCAAGTGCTGGGATTAGAGGCATGTGCCGCCATGCCCAGTCTCAATCACTGTCTCAGCGCATCCCAGGGGCGGGGCCAGCACAGCAGGCTGGTGATCCAACCCCCAGCTGCAGCAGGGCTCAAACCGGACCCAGCACCTCCAGAGCCAGAGAGGACTTTTGTCACACTGCCAGCACAGCAGGAGGAACAACAGGAAGAGACAAAGGCCTGGTCACACTGGAAGCACCAGCAAATATTATTTCAAATGGAAGCTATGAAAACAGTGCAGAAAACCACAGGAGGGTGAGGTGGCCGAGCCTTGACGGGAGCTCAGCTGCCAGCTGTGCATTTCCTCGCCACACTCATGACTGCAGGCTTTAAAAGCTTTTTAGAAAAAGTTTAATTTTTAAAAAATCTTCCTTTTTTTTTTTTTTTTTTTTTTAGTACCAGGATTGAACTTGGGACCTTGCACTTGCCAGACAGGAACTTATGCTGCAGCGCTCTCTCCTCAGCTCTCTTTTTATTTAATGTGTTTATTTTTGAGACAGGGTCTTGCTATGTATCCCAGGCTGGCCTCAAATTTATGGCCATCCTCCTGCCTCAGCCTACCGAGCCCTGGGATTACAAGCAGGTGCTACTATGCCTGGCTAAATTTGTTTTTGTTTTGTTTTGTTTTTTAACTGTGTGATTTGTGGTGTTTCATCCACAAAAGCCTTGAATTTAGATAACACACCTGCCTCAGCCTCTTGAGTTCTAAGATTACAGGTGTGCACTACCATACCCAGCCTTGCTTTCTTTTCAGTTGTTTATCTCTGGTATTTTGTTGTAGCAACAGAAAGCTGGCTGATACTATGAGCTGTAAAAGGCTCAAGTCAATAACTTCTGAAGATAACCCACTAATGTTATAGACTGCTAGACAGTGTTGGATTGTTTTGATGAATTCAAACACCTATAGTATTTAGATGCCAATAGAATACCCACCTTTAATAGGACTAAATAAAAAAATGGGGGGGATACAAAGGAAAGATCATTTTGTATTTATATGTACAAAATAGTTATGATAGATATACAGCTACTTTCACTTAATTCAATGAGAAGAAAAAGGGGCACTAATAGTGTTTAGACAGGATATCCTGTCTGCTTCTTGTACTGTGGATAACCACTAAGAAGATAACAATGTACAATGTATTGATTATCGAAACTGTCCTATTAATCAGCTTTGAAACTGTCTCATTCATATTTGTTTCTCAATAAAATTAAAAAAAGAAAGCTGGCTGATACTATGTAAGCTTCAACAGACACTAACTAGGTACCCATTTGAGTTCTTTTGTGCAAGAACCAGGGTTAGGGACATATTCTTAACTATTCATGAAAAGGCTTGGATTTGACCTCAAGTTTGGTCACACATTTACTGGGTCACCTTTATTTTTTATTATTTTTTTTTGAGAAATGTTAAATATTCATTATTTGGTATTATACATACATCACACTAAAATTCCTTTCAATAAGTAAAAGGCAGCCCTTTTTAGATATAGGGAATTCTAATTAAATTGGCATAGTCAAGACTAAAAATATAGACATAGCTTTCTTGTCTTCAACCACTCCCTTTAACAGACTAATAAACACAAACTGAAACAGTGGAGTCTTGCTTGGTTTTGAGACAATAAAAGATTCTCTCAGTATTTAAACATATTCACATAACCAGTTATATAAAACTAAAAATAAAACCAACCTTCAGTAGTTTTGAGATGATATTCTCAATCTTTGTGAAAAGTTGAACATTACTAATCAAGTCCAACCATGTATTTAGAAGGGAAAACAGTGATCGTATTTACTGAACTGGAATTATTATCAAGCCTTGAAGAAAAAAATGATACACATTTAACTACAAGCCAGTTTTATTTAAATCAGGACTGTCCAACAAAAATATTCTGTCAGCCACTCATGATCTGAATTCTGGTGTATGAGATTAAATTATGGTACACATACAAAAACCATGAGACATTTCTGTTCTATAATAAATAAGGCAGTGACTATTACTCATTAGTAGCCTTTTTGAGGTAAGCTATTAAGTCTGCCCTTTCTCCCTTCTTGATGCCAGCAAAGATCATTTTTGTTCCTGGGATGTACTTCTTGGGATTCTCCAAATACTCCATCAGTGTATCCTCTCCCCAGGTGATACCTTTGTTCTTGTTGGTATCTGTGTAAGAGAATCCAGCAGCCTGACCTGTCTTCCGCCCAAAGAGACCATGGAGATTTGGCCCAGTCTTGTGCTTGCCTCCCTTCTCAACAGTGTGGCACTGGGCACACTTCTGTACAAAAATTTTCTTGCCTTTCTCAACATCACCCATTTTTAAACCTGCTACAGCTTCCGCGCCAAGTGGTCACTGGTCTTCCCTCATTACCACAAGGAAAGTTCTAGTGCAGAAGCCTGACGTCCCTCTCTCTGGGTCACCTTTATTGATAAGGTCAGATTATGTGATGTGGGGCCTCACCTGATGAACCTGATCTTCGAGTTGGCTGACATAGGGATGAGTGGCTAGAATGTGAGTGCCAACATGTGGCAAGGTGTGGCTCATCTCCCAGGATGCCAAATGTCCCTGGGGTCTGGTACACAGAACATGGTGCCTACACATGCATCAGACAGCTAATAGATGAAAGTTGGTGATTTTGTGTTTTGTGGTTTGCCTTGTTATTCAGAGGTAATACTTAGGGGCCGGGGAGATGGCTCAGTAGAATAAGTGTTTCCCTGGCAAGCGCAAGGGCCTGAGTTCAATCCCTGGTTCCATCAAAAAAGAAAAGGTAATACTGAAGCTCAAATAATAGCAATAGTTGCCCTTGAAAAGTACTGTTTTGGACCGGAGAGATATCTTAATGGAATAAGTTCAAGCCTGGAAAGTCTTGAGTTTAATCCCTGGTACTACCAAGAAAAAAAAAAAAAAAAAAAAAAGGATGAGAAAAATACTGGTTTTTTTGTTTTTTTGTTTGTTTGTTTTAAATTTTAAAAAAAAATTTTTTTGGTTTTGTTTTTTTTTTTCCCCAAACATGGTGGTGCAGGCCTATAATCCCAGCACTTAGGAAGCTGAGACAGGAGAATTGCTCTGAGTTTGGGTGCAACCTGGGTTACAAAGTAAGCTCAAGGCCAGAGCTCAGGGATTATAGGAGTGTGCCACCCTACCCAGCTTTGAGTGAAAAATAAAGATTTTGGAGCAACAGAAAAAGAACAACACATGAGCCTCATTTATCCACTTTGCTGTGTTTTGTTCTTTAAACTTTTCAGATCTCCAGTTGGTCATCATGAGTCCAAATCTGCACTGAGTGGGCAAGCACCCATCAATCATAAGCAATATTTTTGTAAGGAAATTGTCCTCATACACCAGGTAGGTGACCCAAGGAAGCTCTCTGGCCTGCTGTCATATCTGCAGTGGACATGAGGACAGATAGGCCAAAGGGTTAGGTATTCTTCCCAGGCATGATTGTACATAGGTGTGATCTCACCACTCAGAAGGCCGAGGTGGGGAAATCACTATGACTTCAAGGCCACCCTGGGCTACGTGATGAGACTCTGTCTCAGAAAAAAAAAAAAAAAAAAAGAGGGTTAGGCATTCTTAGCTTGCATTCTGTTAGCTTTCACCTTGTTAGGCTGGAGGGGTGCAAAGAAGGATAATGGCAGATCTTGAGGCCAGAGATGAGAGTATAGATCTTAAATGTCCTCCAGAGTTTTGGTTCCTTGTTTCTGCTCTGTTAAAGGAGGTAGAATGGTAGGAGGTGGGGCCTGGTGGCAGGAAGTGAGGTCAAGGGCCGTGGTCTTGCTAAGCATGCCAGGAGCCCCACCCCTTCCTCTCTCTCTGCTTCCTGGGCGCCATGGGGTGCACAGCTTTGCTTTACCTTGCACTCCCACCATGTGCTGTCTCCACAGGCCAACAGCAGCAGTGCCAACTGACCATGGGCTGAAGCCTCTGAAACCATAAGCCAAAGAAAACCTTTGTTCTTTTTTTAAAATTATGGTCCAGGCGGGCCTTAAATTTAGATAATACACCTGCCTCAGCCTCCTGAGTTCTAGGATTACAGGTGTGCACTACCATACCTGGCCTTGCTTTTTTTTTTTTTTTTGCCTTTTCAGTTGTTTATCTCTGGTATTTTGTTGTAGCAACAGAAAGCTGGCTGATACTATGTAAGCTTAAGTCACTCAACAGATACTAACTAGGTACCTATTTGAGTTCTTTTGTGCAAGAACCAGGGTTAGGGACATATTCTTAACTATTCATGACAAGAAGCTTTTTTATCTGTTGACTAAGGTTCAATCTTAGCTCTACCACTTCACTGCTGACTTTGGCCCAAAGATGGTGGCAGCTGAAAGAGTTAGGATCCCATGGAGCAGCTTGTGCCAAGGCTGGAGGTGGCTTCTGGTCAAGTGGGCTCTGTACTTGCATTTGGTGCTGAGTCTGGGACCCCAGGACCATGCACATGCTGTCCCCCAGCCCTGCACTCCAGCCCAGAGGGTGTCCTGCATGGTGCTTTCTGGGTTGCTGCTGCAAATATAAGACATGACAAATGAGAGATGAGAAGAGAAAAAAACATAGCCATGCTGAAAAGTACAGTAAAGAGCTCTGCAGTGTAGATGCACAAGTGATACAGACCAGCAGGGTCCAGGAGAGAGGTGCCAAAGGGCATCGGGAATTGAACTTCCAGGTAGTCATGGGCATGGCCAGGGGACAAGGAAGACAAGCCCACTAAAATGAGGCTTCTGGCTCAGATGCATTCTGTCCCCCTGTGTGCAGACACACATGTGCCTCTAACAGGGTGGGGTTCAGCTAAGGAAACTGTCAGGGACAGTGGCTTGCACATGTGGCCTATACCACTGCGTCCCCTTGGGAGGTGAGACATCAAGACCCAGACTGTCTCTTTAGCCATGTGGTGCCTGGGCTGCCACTTCTCTGCAGCTATGGAACCACCAACAGGGGATTGAGTTCCAGTTTCCGAGCCAGAGGTTCTGGATGGAGGAGACTAGAAAGTGATAGAGAGGGAAGGGAAGGGGGTACAGCAGAGAGATTCAGAGTGAAGAGGCAAGCGTGCAGAGCCAGATCCTCAGATCTCCAAGGGAGATCAGTGCTGAGACACAAAATGGGACAGAATTAGCAACCAAACACAGAGTCAGGTGTTTGGTATGACCTTGGGTTCTGTCCCCAGCACCCCCCAAAGCAGAGAGAGATTCATTCCAGGTAACATGGAAATCCTAAAGTGACCTGAACATCACTTTACTAGATAACCATGTTTTCTGTCCTCTAAGGAGAAAAGGAACAATCACTATTATTTTCATAACAGGATGAAATATTAAAAGAGGTGAAAAAGGGAACCAGTGCTGGATGGGCTGAGTGTGTGCAAAGGATTCAAAAGACTCCCTGGTAGGAGACTTCAGAGGGGATGGTGGGGGCACACACTGCTGGCTGCTGCTGCAGTGGGGTGCAGGCTGGACTCGGGCTTGTGGAGGAGCAAGCATGACTGGAAGCATGGTGGGGAAGTGAGCTTGGACAAGGAGACTCATGCACTTTCTTGGGCCACAGGGCTTCTTCGAGGACTGTGCTGTTCTGAGCCTTAGCATTGGGTCCACAGCTGTGGGTGGCTTCTTCTCTCTGGCCCCCTCCCTCTCTTTCTATCCTTTCCTTCTTCCTCCCTTTCTCTGTCCTTGCTTCCTTTCTTCTTGCATGCTAGCAATGGAGCCGAGGGCCTCACATGCTCCAGGCAAGCACCTTGTCTTGATTTATAGAACTGCTTTTCCTCTAACACTACATGCAGTGGTAAATAAACTGGTGAGGGACTTGCATGAACTGAGCCACATGCTGCACAGTTACTTTCTGGGAGTTTTCTCTTTAACCACACAGCATCAGCCCTGGAAGTTAGCAATTTTATTTATTTATTTATTTATTTATTTATTTATTTATTTTGGTGGTGCCAGGCAAGCACTTATTCCACTGAGCTATCTCCCCAGCCCTATTTTTTCTTCTATTTGAAAATGGAGTCACTGAGGCCCAGCAACCTCAGTAAGGACATCAGGTTCTCAGACAGTACCGGAGTGGGCATGTGCACTCCCATTTGCTGTTCAGCGGCTTCCTGCACACATTTGGGAATGTCACATGGATGTTGCTACCCTAGGGCCCAGGGCGGAGCCCAGGTCAGGAAGATGCTGCATACTAGTCTTTGCTCAAAGGATGGAAATCCATCAGTCCCACTCAGAGTTCACCAACATGGGTGGCCTCCTTCCATATGTGCAGGTGGTACTCTGAAAAATGTGCTCAGAGAAGAAAACGCTTTCTTCTTCCTTGTTGTGCATTCATATTATTTTAT
The DNA here is from genome assembly GCF_000260255.1 of Octodon degus. Classification (NCBI taxonomy): domain Eukaryota; kingdom Metazoa; phylum Chordata; class Mammalia; order Rodentia; family Octodontidae; genus Octodon; species Octodon degus. Next base: position 1,049,446 of record NW_004524809.1, read on the forward strand.
TTTATTTTTTGTAGTACTGGGGATTGAACCCAGGAATTTTTCACTGAGCTACATCCCCAACAGTTTTCACTTATTTAATTTTTATTTGAAACAGGAGCCTACTAAATTTCAGATTGGGCTCAAACTCATGATCCTCCTGCTTCAGCCTTCAGAGTGCTGGGATTATAGGTGTGCCCCATCATATCCAGCATTATAGGGTTACTCTTCCTTTTCCTCCCTCTCTTCCTCTTCCCCAATGCTGGGGATGGAACCAAATGCTAAGCAAATGCACTAACCCAAGCCACATGTCATCTCACCAAATCCCATGCATTCTCAGTTTTAGATATTTCTCAAAGCTGTTCACTTCCCTCCATCTCCTCAGACCTATTTTTGGGACTTTTTTTTTTTTTTAAATGCATTTAGTACAGGGGATACAGGATCTACAGGGTCTCACTACATAGATCGGACTTGTATTGATTCTCCTGTTTGCAGCCTCCCAAACGCTGGGATTACAGGTCACGCCACCTCGCCCAGTCTCAATCCCTGTCTCAATGCACCCCAGGGGCGGGGCCAGCACAGCACTGCTACTGTGCTCTGCTGAAGTAGGGGTTTTAGTTTGCTGAGCTATCAGGCCTGCCCTTTTGGAACTGTCTTAAAGACATATGCTGGAGGACCAAGGCACAGCTTGCTCTGGTGGAGGAACTGCCTGTCATAGAGGGAGCTATGAAATTCACCTCAACTTTAAAACACAAAATAGAACAAAACAAAAGCTTCAGGCTTAATTCAGTGGCAGAGCATGAGTTTAGCATGTACAAAGTCCTGGGTTCAGGTGGGCATGGCAGCACAGAGCTGCAGACTTAGCACTCAGGGGTTGAGGCGGGAGGATCACTGCAAATTCAAGGCCAGCCTGGGCTACATAGTGAGTTCGAGTCCAGCTTGGAATGCGTAGTTGAGACCCTGTCTCAAAAAAAGTAAACAGGGCCGGGGAGATGGCTCAGTAGAATAAGCGCTTCCCTGGCAAGTACAAGGGCCGGAGTTCAATCCCCGGTTCTGCAAAAAAAAAAGTAAGCCTAAACTCATTTGAATCATGCCTTAAACCCTCCCCTTCCATTCTGGAGTCAAGTCCTAGCTGGGACTGTGTTGCTTGTACTCCCCCCAGAGTGAGAGACACACTGCGGCTGGAGACACTTCTACGTGTCTGCATGAGTGACCGTCATCCTGCAGTTGAGCAGTGACATGGCCTGTGAGTGAGGGAAAGTGACACAGAATTGCTTCTAAATTGCAGAACGGGAGCAAAGATGTGATAGCCCCATGATTTACTGTGGAGTGAGTTTCACACGAGGCCGGTGAGGTGAGGAGAAGTTGCATGGCACTGTCATTTTGCCGTCTGGGGCCAGAGGTTCTTCAAGCCCCAGGGGAGCCCAATTCCCACATGGGGAGTAAAGGAGGTGACATCATGGTGACGCACACCCCCGGGGACAGTTTGCCTGCTGGCTTGGGGAAGTGGCTGTGGGCTGCAAGGCCGCTAATCATATCTGTGCAGCTCATGGTCCTGCTGTTCCCCAGGGATAGTGACAAACTTGTCACTCAGTCCCTGTGGCCTTTAGCTTTTTGCTGTTGTCTGGGCCAACAGTGTCAAATGTCCCTGCAGAGTTCCAGGGGGACAGTGCCCCTTCCCTGAAGAATCGTCCCCATGTGGCGTTTGTCCTCAGAGGCTCCCTGACTCATCATAGTTTAAAGCTCCAACACATTCTCTCTAGGGTCGCTGATCATACCCACTGCAAAGACAGGATGAAGAGCCACTGAATATGACCCCAGGCAGCCTGGTGACCCTAGAGTCACCTGCCTCTGCACAAGATTCCCTACGAATGGGATTGTGCTGGGATCTGCATCACTCGGTGTTGATAAATTAGCACAGGACCCAAGCTGGAAGCGTTTCCAGCCTACTCTGAGCCACTATGCAGTTGCTAGTTTTGTTGCTGTGATGATGATAATCATTATTATTTATTTATTTGTTACAGGGTCTTACTATGAAGCTCAGACTCATAGTGATCCTCCTGTCTCAGCCTCCTCAGCTCTGGGATTACAGACATGTACCACCATGCCCAGACTCAGTGGCTGGCTCAGTGCATGCAGGAGCGGGGCCAGTGGGGCATGTGGGGCAGGGTGTAGAACGCTGGTCCCTGCGTTTGCCTAAGCAGGTGTTTAGTCTGCTGAGCTATTTCACTGGCCTGCTGTGATTTTTATATCACATATGTTGTGCAAGGAAATGCGGTCTGTTTGGCTTTGTCATCTGGAAGCCTGAGTTTCTGTCTTGCTTTGTTGATGGCTGGGTGTGTGACTTGAGGAGAGTTATTTAACTTCTCAGTTTGTTCACATGAAGGACAGAATACCACTGGCTTCAAAGAGTGATAATATATATATATATATATATATATATATATATATTTTTTTTTTTTTTTTTTTTTTTTTTGTGTGTGTGTGTGTGTGTGTGTGTGTGGCCAGCTCAGCCCACCAAGGGGCGGGGCTGGCTGGCATGTGGTGCTGGGGATTGAACCGCGGTCCCTGTGCTTTGCTAAGCTTGTTCCAAGTAGGTGCTCCAGACCACTGAGCCATCTCACCAGCCCAATATATATATTTTTTGACTGGCCTTGAACTTGCAGTGATTCTCTTGGCTCAGCCTCCTGAGTACCGGGATTCCACGCAGGCACCACTACATGTAACTGCTCCCTGAATTTCATGTATCCAAACTTAATCCCCAGTTCACATGGTAATGTTATTTGTAAGGGGCCCCGCTTGGGGGGGCATGAGGGTAGACACTGTAATCACTTAGATGATCAGAGAGACCTGGCCCGCATGCCTGCTGTGCTGCCTGCTATGCTGCAGCCAGATGACCCGCACTAGGACTTGGCTGCATCCCCAGCACTGAGGGGGGAAAGCGGAGGAGAAAGCAGAGGAATGCTGGGCCCCATGGGGTACACCTGTAATCCCAGCAAGACCCTGTTTGAAACAAAAATTGAATAAGTGAAAATCAGGAACAAGCCTGCTGGAATGGCTCTCCTGACACCTCAGGTACACAGATCAAGACTTGCTCCCTACGGATTACTGTGCTTGGGCGTGGTTTGTCCCCTGTCTTAGTCACTTTCCTCATCCTCCAGACCGGATGCCCAACACCCACAATGTATGAAGGAGGGTTTACTTTTGGTTGTGGCTTGTAGAGGGTTCAGTCCATGGTCCTGTGGCACCAAGGCCAGGTGGCTTGGCACAGGGGCAAGGGATGAGAGCGCCACATGGCATGGTGGACAGGAGGCAGAGGAGGGGGGTCCCACTTCCCTATGAACTCAGCAGTGGATGAATCCACTGAGGAGCACTGCACCCCCATGGTCCATTCACCTCTCCTAACTACCTATACGTGCATGAGGTTTTGGGGTGCATCTAGGTAGAAACCATAATGTTCCCAAGAGTCTGTGTAGCAGGCTTGGTCCCCAGGTGGTAATCTTATAAGGTAAGGCATTGTCAAGACCTTTCAGACAATATCTGTTCAAGGTGGCTGTCAGTTGGATCACCTGAAGCATGTCCTTCAGAAAGGAGTAATATAGTACTTTTTGGGTTTGTTCATTTGTTTGTTTGTTTGAGGCAGGGTCTCACCATGTAAAACAGGCTGGCCTCAGTGATCCCCTGCCTTACCCTCCTGAGTGCTGGGATTACAGTAATGTAATTCTTTTTTTTTTTTTTTTTTTTTTTTTTTAGTTTTAAAATGGGTTTATTAAAGACTGTTCTTAGGAGGGCTATAATGTTTGACTTATCATTTTAAAAAGTTATGTTTCTTCATGCTTTACAGTACAGGTATTGTAAAAGGATAGACTTGTAAGCATTTTTCTGCCAGAATTCTCCACGGCACAGTGTGGTCATTTCTGCAATGCTAGAAGAAATTAAGTCTCTTCTATGCTTCTCTTCAAAAGCGATGAATGACAGCAGACGATGGCATAAAGGGCCGCTTTTCCTTCCCATTCATTCTGTAGTACTAGAGCCAGTATTTTTACCATCACGCATCATGATTTTCGCTTCATCCACTGTAACGAGTTCTGTCACCTCTCTGAATTCTATGCCATTCAGTGCAAAAGTCCACACATTACCGCAGAACATGTACATGTTTAGAGAGCCCCTGAAATTGACTCTGTTCCTGACCCTCTGAGCCAGTGCGGAATTTATAGCCTCATCGAACTGAAGGAGAACATGTAGGGCAAGTTGGGGGTGACCTGTTGAGACTGTGTGAGCTCATCCAGGCTTTCCTGAAGACTGTTTCCCAAGGTGGCCCTTCTGTATAACTGACAGGCCATGGCGCAGGAGAGAGTATCTTTTTCAGGCTTGCATTGATACTCAGTCCCTGCAGGAGGCGCTTCCTGCCATGGAGCCTGCAGGAAGCACCCAGCCCACCACTTGTTCAGCCGCTGTGGAAACCCACAGAAATATAATTCTTTCAGGGGGCCTGTCTCTCTGGCTTTCTGTCTCATGAGGCAACATCTCCCTGTCCTGTGCATTTGTGTTGTCTGCCACGGGTCCTCACCAGAGCTGACCTGAGCCCACCCCAAAAACTGAGATCTACATAAACCTCTTCCTGACAGAGTACCCAGCATCAGTCATTTCATTAGAGTAATAGAACATGGATTAAAAGAAGCCTGACCAGTTGTCGACCTGTGCATCTGGTGAGTGTAGGATGAGCTGGGAGTGAGCTCACTGAGGCCCAGATTCTTAAACTAGGGGGACTACACTAGGACCATGCTCTAAGCTGCAAGACTTTTGCCACAGGAAGCAAGCAATCAGAGGGTCGGTCAGCTGCAGTCAGGATGTGTGCAGGCTACATCCTGAGAGTAACTTTAGAAAACTGTTCCCAAGCCCACACCAGCCTTGAGTCTGGAAAGCCCACCTTCGACACCTGCTCTATAGAGAGAAAGCTTTTTAATTTTTACTTAATTATTATTATTAAAAGGTATCACTGTATAGTTCAGGCTGGACTTGGACTCACTATATAGCCCAGGCTGGGCTTGAACTTATGGGGATCCTTCTGCCTCAGCCTCTTCAGTACAATGATTGCAGGCATACATCACCATGCCTGGTTGGAGATTGCTTTTTAGAAATACTCTGAGGTTCTTTGCTTGAGTGCTTGATGTGACGGTCTGATACCCAAGCAGCTGCAGCCTCCATGGTCACCATGCCAGTTCCTGGGAGGCCAACAAGGCAGAGGAACAACAACCCTCCAGCAGCCAAGGGCGTGGTGAGACTGCCTTTTGCTTCATACCTGAATGTTCCACATCTGCTTTGGGTTGTGCACTGTGTGTGGGTATTGATGCCTTGATTCGCAGTAAATCCCCATGTTATGGAATTGATTTGTGATGAACACAACCATAAATAAAAACAAGTGTGTGGCTGAAAGAAAAAAAAAAAAAAAAAAAAAAAAAGGAAAGAAAGCAAAGCCCCAAATCTGTCAGCAGCTCCTCACCAGCTCCAGTGAACATGCACTGTCCCCCATGTCTCCATCCCATGCTGGCTAGAGCTGCACAAGATGCAGGGACTCCTGGGCACCCTAATCAAGAGGGAGCGGCTGAGACCTGGCATCTGAACACAGCCTTCCAGCTTCTAGCTTTGTAGCCAAAAGAATGTAGGCTTTGGAGACAGATTTAGTTCAAGTCCAAGGCCACTATGTACTGGCTGTGTGACATGGAAGAAATCTAGCAAATTGGAGTCTCTCGCTCAGCTTCTTTGGGTCCAGACAGTCAAGCAATGACACACAGAGGCCCTCCAGCTCCCTGGATGGTGGCACCAGGATGATAAGCAGTGGATTCAAATCTCGAGCCCTCCGCCTCGCCTTCTAGTGAATCCCTGGTAGTGCCCGTAGGGAACTCTCGAAAATATCTATTCCTTTTCTTTCTCTTGTTACTACTTCCCAGAAGCACAAAACTAGCAACAATAATGTTAATATGAGACTTTCTAATTAGGATGATTCTTCTGGGATTTCAGTGCTCAATGTGTAAATGCCAAGTAGCCTCCTTTTCTGTGTCCCACTAACAGTATTAAACCTTACTAAAGTATAATTTAGACATACTTTAAGTGTACAGCTCAAGAAGTACTGAAAAATAGAAACACTGTATGAGGTGAACATGTATCAGAAAAGGAAGGTGATCAAGAAATGCAAGGGAGGAGAGAGGGGCCGAGGAGATGGCTCAGTAGAATAAGTGCTTGCCAAGCAAGCGCAAGAGCCTGAGTTCAATCCTTGGTTTAAAAAAATAAAAAATAAATAAATAAAAATGCAATGAGGGACAGAAGGAAGGGAAAGGGAAGACAAAGAAATGAAGATGTGAGGCCAGGGAGATAGCTCAGTGGTATAAGCACCTGCCTGGTGTGTGGAAGGTCCAAAGTTTGATTCCTGGTACAAAAAACAAAAACAAAAACAAAAAAAAAAAAGAATAAAATTGAAATTGTAATTCTTGTCTATTTTGTTTTGTTTTGTTTTTGGATAGGGTCTTGCTATGTAGTCCAGGCTGGCCTTGAACTCACTATGTAGCCGAGACTGACCTTGAAATCAAGGCAATTCTTCTGCCTCAACCCCTTATGTGTGGAACACTGTCATGCCTGGCAGTGGGCATGGCCTTGATCTTATACAAAAACTTGTACATACATGATCCTGTGCAAATCCTTGTATGTGCACGTTCTTTAGCAGCTTTGTTTGTAATAGCGCTGCACTAAAAATAGTCTGGCTGTCTCTCAACACACAGGTGGTTTGTCAAACCTTGGCCTATGCACACCACAAACAAGAAATGGACAATTGCTGATATCACAATTTGGATGAACCCATCAGAAACTGCAGAGAGAAGGAAGCTAGGTCCCAAAGATTACTCACACACAGGCAGACTCTATATGTGTAACGTTTCGAGATGGGGAAATTTTAGAAGTGAAGAACAGACTGATGTTTGCCAAGGACTGGGGATGGAGCCAGAGGACTCAGTGGGAGGGAAGGGGAGATGGTTCCAAAACCAATGTAAGGCATCCCTGCAGTAAGGGCCACATTCTGCATGATGAGTGGGAAGAGAAGCTACACATTAAATGTTATGGAACCAGACACACGCATGTGGGTGCACACGCACCACTGCTACAATCTGAAGGTATGTGTCCCCCAGGAGATGGTATTAAGAGATGGGGCCATTAGGAGCTGATTTTGAAACCTCAGGAATGGGATTATGTGCCCTTCCAGAAGTGCTTGAGGGAGCGAGCTCCATGTGCTTGCCCTTCCACCTTCTGCCAGGTTTAGGATGCCGCTTTGGAAACAATGCAGCCCTCACCAACACCAGTGCCAGAACCTCTATGTTGGTATCCCCAGTTTCTAAAACTCTAAGAAATAAATTTCTGTTCTTGCTAAGTTACCCAGACTAAAACATTCCATTAGAGCAGCACAGACCAACATACATGCATGCCCTAAAACACATTCAAAAGCATATGAGACTGGGTGTGTTGGCATGCGCCTGTAATCCCAGCTCTTGGGACGTTGTAAGCAGGTGGATCACTATGAGTCTGATCTAGTAGTGAGACTCTGAACACCCTGTAAGCCTGTATATATATGCATCCAAGTAAAGCCGGGGAACATGGAATGTACTTGGTGTGTGGGGGTGTCAGTATCTCAGTTGTGACAATGAAGTATAGTTTTGTAAGATGCTACTGGGGGGAGCTGGGAAGAAGTACGTGGATCTCTGTTACTTTTACAACTGCGTGCATCTACAATTATCTCCAGAAGAAAAAAAGTGGAAGACAGAAAACACTAGGAATTTGGAACTTTATTTTAAGAACTGTGAGCAATTATTGGGGCTTTTACAGCAGGAGTGACACATGTCTTCACTTAGCACCTACATTCTATTCGGTACAAGGATAATTTACAACTGGCCTAAGTTACAACTGTGACGTTTAAATTTAAAATAAATGTAAAAGATCTGTCTCTCTCTCTTTCTTTTTTTAGGCTTATGCGGCTTCCCAAAATTTCTACGAAAGCAATTTTAGGCCTAGCATCCTAGCCTTGATTCCTCCTGCTGCAAAATAATAAGGAAAGATTCTTTCTTTCATTCCTTCCACAGACATGTAGTAGGCATCTGCCAAAGATGAGGCTCTATGCCAGGCACATAGATTCAGCAACAAATAAGACACAGTGCCACTTTTGAGAAATGGCATTGCTAGAGCCTCTTGGGAAAATTTGCAAGGCTCCAGTAAGAAAGGGATTTGTTCATTTGAGCCTCATGGAAGCTGAAGTCTGGAGACAAAGGACAGAGTTGGTGTGGTGGCCTCCCAACCCATGAATGTCTGGCATCCCTACAGTCTTTGTGCTCAGCCACTCTTTGCAAGTCTTGCAGCCTCAGGATGCCCTTGTAGGTATCTCCACTCCTTTTGAGGAGTACTGGTCCATTTGCTATTACTATAAGGAAATACTGGAAGTTGGGTTCTCTATAAAGAAACAAAGTTTTTCTCTCCCAGTTCTGGAGCTTTGAGGGCACAGCACCTGCATCAGCTCAACACATTCCAGCGTGGACTTTGTGGCAGCTGGCATGGCAGAAGCAGGAGTACTACTCCCCACCCATGAGAGAGTCAAGGAAGGGGGTGGGAGAACATAAGTTTAGATTTCCAGCGGGTTACATGCTAACCAAGGCATCCATCCCATTTTGAGAAGAAGTTTTGAGACAAGGAAGAGAATAAAGAGTGGTTTTGAAAAGGCCCGTGGCAATAGCTAATTTTGACACCTCCAGCAGATTGCGAGATGCCTAGTGGATTCGTGGAGCCTGGCTCTCAGTGTGTCTGAGTGATTGACAAGGTAGATTGCAAATTAAAGTTGGAAGACTGACTCTGGCTATAGTGGCATCAACCAATAGGCTTGTAGCCTGGCTGGAAAGAGAAAGGAGGACAATTGCCCATTGCTTCTTCAGAGGAGTTCCTACCTTCCCATTGCTTTTGGATGTTTGTCTCTGGTTCCAGCGCAGACCCTTCAGCCTTCCACGTGGACTCACACTGCTGGGCCTTCAACCTTCATGCCAGCAGGAAAGTGCTGATCTGCTAAATAACAGGAAAAAACATGCTTCACGGTGACTGGCCCAGCAAAGGGTGAAAGCCCTGTTGCCTTGCTGTCTGTGTGTGGTGTGGAAGGAGATCTGCAGTATGACTAAGGTGGGCAGTGCAGGAGTTAAGTAGCCCTGGGGATGAGCATTATTTTTTAAATTGTTATTTAGTTTGTTTTGGTTTTATGAGACAGAGTCTCATTTGTGGTGCAGGATAGCTCTTGAACTCATTGTGTAGCCAGGCTGGGCTTGAACTTGAGGTGATCCTCCTGGGTGCTGGGAGTAGAAGTGTGTGCAACCATACCTGGCTTTTAAAATTATTTTCAAACAGAATTCACTAATTAATTAATTTGATGTTTTGAGACCATGTCTCTCTAAATATTGCAGGCGGGCCTTGAACTCATTATGTAGCCCAGGCTGGCGTTTAACTCAGGTGATCTTTCTGCCTCAGTCTCCTGATGTTGGGACTATGCCCCAGACTCCATTTGTTGGTGCAGATAATGAAGCACTCAGACACTAAGAAAGCTCCACAAGGCAAGCTGACTTCTGCAGAAGGGCGTGCAACACCCTTACGTGCAACACCCTTAAAGCAAGGTGGTAAGCACTTGCAGAAGGCTCATTTGTATCCCCAACACCTGAGAAGTTGCAGAGATTTCTCCCCATTGGCTGGGTTGAAGGGTCACAATGTATCCCATCAGCTAGTCTACACAGCTTGAGAGGAGGGCCTGAGGCCTGGCTGGGCAGTCACTAAAAAGCTGGAGTAGGAATATGGGAACTGAAAGTCCTGGGCTGCCTCCCAGGGACCCAAGCCAAGCAGACGGTCCTTTAAACAGTAGTAACTATAACCCTGGTATAAGGGTTGGGGAAGGGCAGCCCAGGGTGAGCTAGTTTACATCCTTTGAGAGAAAAAGAGAGGGCTTCAGTTTCTCACATGCAAAGTGTGTGCCACCACACCCAGCTTTTTGTGACAATTGTTTAAAAATCTCAGATGAACTTCTCACATAGCTTAGAAATCTTTTAAGAAAGAGGGATGTCATGAATGCATTCAATGTATGTAGATAACAATCTTTTTTATCATTTACTGCCACATAATAGATGCAGTTCAATTTTAAAAAGTTAAAAATCTGGGGCTGGCCAGATAGCTCAGTGGATTAAAGCACCTGCTTAGGCAGATGCCGGGGCCAGGGGTTCTCTCCCTGGCATGCCATGCCGGACCTGCCCCGGGGTACACTGAGACAATGATTAAGACTGGGCATGTGGTGCACACCTGTAATTCCAGTGCTTGGGATGCTGAAAAATAGGAAGGGTCACTACAAGTCTGATTTGACTACAAGTCTGATCTGTGTAGTGAGACCCTGTACTAAAATAAATAAATACATTTTTTAAAAAATCCATCAAAACTGACCCATACCCAGGCTTTCAGTCCCTAGGTGGTGTGGTTCTCACCCGAGATTAGCATCAGCAGCTGCGAGGGTGTGGCATGAGGTCACCTGCATGGGCTTTTCACCTCCTGCATACTGCACTATGAGGACAGTGTCCTAGCTCTCTGCCCATGCCATTTTGGGGACTCAGAAGTCACAGGCAGCAGATTTGCAATTACAGAGGGTCCCTGACTCCTGTGCTCGCTTGGTCAAGGATTTGTATAGTTTTCAGCATGTTCCTCATGTCACACTGCTGCCAGGACAGTGAGGGACAGGCAGGACTACCTGCCTCAGGCTGCCAGCACAGTCACTTTTCTTACTCTGCTCAATGTCCCTGCCTTCTGTCAAGTGTGTCTTTTTAAACTTCCTTACGGTCCTTGGCTTGTCGTGCACACATGAGCTCTCTTGTCCTGCCCCTTCACAACAGGAGTCCAAGGAAGGTGAGGTCTAGTTCTTATCTGGTCTCCAAGTGACACTGTGAGCCTAGAGAAGTCACCTCACCCCTCTGGGGTCCAGACCCCCATCTGCATGGAGTTCCCAGAGTTCTGAAAATCAAACAGGTTTGGCAGACAGTGTTCTGGGAATCACCAGCTCTGTCCTGGAAAGATTCTGGGGTGCCTTGGTGAGACTCAGCTGAGAGAGTGATGGGGTAGATTGGCAATGTCTCCTGCAAGTGCTAGGTGGATTAGTGATGTCTGCTATGGGCCCAGAGAGGCACCAAGGGAGCAGGTATTTACCACTTGGGGGCTAAGGAGAACTCTATAAATCCCTTTAAACAACCTCCCCCTTCCTCTTTAAAATTGAGTTGGCTCCATTTTACTAAACTGTCAGAGCCCTTTGTATATTCCTCATGCAAATCCTCTATCAGTGAGCCATACCCATGGGATCTCACATAGGACCCCTGAGCCAGGTCACCCCACCAGGCCTTAGATGCTCAACATCTCCTATCAGATGCTGTTGGATTCGCACAGAACCTGGCACAGCCTTCTGCCCTGTCCACCATCTCCAGATAGGCATGATGCCAATATGGAAATAGATGGGATACCACATTGCTTAGGGGACAGTGACAAGGAACAATGTCTATAATTGTTTAGCACGCAGGCAATTATTTTTCCAAATATTATCAGTCCTCACATGGTTGGGCCCATGCATACAGATTTCACAGATATTGAGAGATGACTATATAAAAATTTTAAGTATATTTTTCTAATCTTTGGTTGTCTTTTTATTTTGTGTGTGTGCATTTAATTTTGTATAGCATGGTATAGAACTTGCCTAGTATGCACAAGGGCCTGGGTTTAATTCCCAGTACCATAAACATAAACTGAGTTTTGATTTGCAGATAATAATTGTATTTATGCCCCCCTCTGCATGTGTTGTGTGGGCACACACATTGTGGAATGGTTAGAGTAGCTCATGTTCATTCCCATGTTCCTGCCGTTACCTTCTTGTCCTTTCCTTGTGGTGAGGACATTTAAAGTCTATTCTTTCAACAACTTTGAAATCTGTAAATATTAGTGATTCTTTTCTCCTAGAGTGAGAACAGGTCAGTAAGTACACAGAGGCTGGGGCAGGAGGATCACCATGAGTTCAGCGCCAGCCTGAGCTACATAGCAAGACCTTGTCTCAAGTAACCAGAAGAAGAAAAAGAGAAGCAAAAGGAAGTGGTGAGGACTCCTGGAGACTGAAGGTAGTGGTCTCTCCCTTCCCTTGTCCCTGAGGCTGCAAACACTGCCCAATGGCAGCAGCATGTAGTTCTTACTGGATACCCAGTTGCTCTGTTGTTTGCCACCCTTCCAGCAGACCTGGGTCCTGGGCATGCCAGGCAAGCACCCTGCCACTGAAGGATGACACCCAGTCCTGGGTGCATGGTTTATTGAAGGCCTACTGTGTGCTGGACAATGGGATTAGTGGGAAGTCTCTGTCTTGTGTGTCCTGAGTCTTAGGAAAACAATGAAATACATATGCTAGCTAGGGCCCTGGCTAGCAGCAACAGGGCGATCAGAGTGTTGGCTCCAGGGCCAGCAAGGTGAAATGTCTGGAAGCGAAAAGACCCACAATACATAACTTTCAGGTAGAAACTGTAAAGCCCGGGGAGCAAATTCTGTGGATGTGACAGGTGAGGACACAGCAAGTACCAAGTGGCAGTAGCAGGAGCAGACCTGGCTTATTCTAAAAGTGGCACAGGGGCCAGGGGAGGTGGACTGAGGTAGGAAAGGGAGAGGGGCCAGGAGGGCTGAAGCAGGAGGGCAGAGCACTGTGGGCCATACCCCAACACCTCAGAACCAAAGGAGCAGAAGGAAGAAAAACCGATTTCCTGGGGACAGAAATCTCTGCAAAGAAAGTGGACAGGAGCGTCTGCAGGCCTCCAAGTGCTGCTGTCCAAGTGTTTTATAATCAGCTAAAACCACAGTTAAAAGTGAGAAATTTCTTTTCCTAAGGAAGCCTGAGTTTTCCAGGCTGTGAAATGACCCTGTTGGGGTGGGATCCCCTCCTTCTCTGCCCCTGCCATGAGGGCCACAGGCTGGCTATGGCTGCTCTAGATCACAGTAGGGCTCTTGGGCACCAGTGACCCCAGGCAGGACTCGGTGCCTGCAGCTTTTCCAACTCTGTGGTGACCTCGGGAGTTGGTGATGGGAACGTGTCTCCCAGGAGTGGATGTCTAATGGTCATCGAGGGCCCAGCATCCAGCTACCCTCTGTATGGAGTGGGGTCAGAAGCCCAGGGAGCCAGGCAGATGGGCCTTAGGGTTGAGAGGGCAGCCTGGCCACCCCACTGTTCTTGCTGGGGCCTCCACTCTTCTTTCTTTTTCACTGTAGTAGTAGGGATTCATTCCAGACCCAGCTCTTTTACTTTTTATCTTAAGATGAGGGCTTTCTAAGTTGCCTAGCCTGGGTTCAAACTTTCAATCCTCCTGCCTCAGCCTCTCAGAGTGCTGAAATGACAGGTGTGTGCCCCATACCCACCTCCCAGGAGTGTTACTCTTGAAGGAATGGCTGATGTTGAGGTGGGGGTAACCGCAAGAGTTCTGGGACAGCAGTACCAAGGCCGCAGAGTCTATTTAGACCTCACAGCTCCTGCAGTGCCCTGGCCCCCACTGAGATCCTGAGCACCTTCAGCTGGCTTTTCTATTGTCCTTAATTGCCCAGCACCCCCCTAAGAAACTCATATGCTTCTGTTAAACAGAGGCTGTTTCTGGTGTCTATAGCCCAGAGCCCTGGCTTCACCTTACACAGTTCGCAGACCCACATTAAAGAGCAAAACATCCCTGGACCTCTGTAGTCCACGTGCGCTATTTTTGCTATCATGCAACTCAGATCTGTACTCTATAAAAACAAATATAAACACCTTATAGACCTTTATAACTTTTAAGCAACTATGAAACCACACATTGTAAGCTGAATCTAAGCAATGCTACCCAGGAGGCTGGGGCAGGACTGCTGTGAGTTCAAGGACCACCTGGGCTAATCAGTGAGTTCCAGACCAGCCTGAAGCATTGAGAGTGGGGTATTCTTTTTTTTTTTTTTTGGTCAGAATCAGGGATTGAACTCAGGCCCTTGCACTTGCTGGGGAAGCACTTATTCCACTGAGCCATCTCCCCAGCCCCCTGAGAGTGGGACCTGGAGTACATTAAGTACGCATGAAATGTTCAGTATTTATTACTTGAGCTTCTCTTCAGAGTAAGATCATTTTGCATTTTTCTACTAATTTTCTCATTTGCTTTTGGAAAAGTTTTCCTTTAAGATAATGTTCACTAGCACAAAATTATATAGAGTGAGTGGAAAGGCAGACTTCCTTCTTAAGCCGGACTGGGGCTGGGGAGATGGCTCAGTGGAATAAGCGCTTCCCTGGTAAGTGCAAGGGCCTGAGTTCAATCCCTGGTTCTGAAAAAAAAGTATGGAGAAGTTTCTTCTTAGCCGGACTCCTGGAGTCATGGACGTGAGATGCTGGTCAGGACAGTCTGGGACTGTCCCACCCCCTCACAGTCTCTCAGGGACAAGTGACTTCCCTGCTATCAGATGACAATTCCTCAGTTAGGAGAAGTAGAACTAGACCCTGGCCCTGAGCTGAGCCCCCTGGACCAGAAGGGAAAGAAGAAGCCAGCTCTGAGACCAGAAGGGGCTGCAGGGGTTATGCCCAGGGGATAAAGGCCAAAAGGAGGGCTGGGGCAGAACTGCGGAGTCTCCTGGCACAGAATGGAACTAGAAAGGGCTACGGCACCGTGGCACACAGCACTGTCCACAGAGGGCCTCTGTCCTCTGCACTTGAACAAGGAAATTTCACCCGAAGAGTCTCCGGGGCAGTGAGTACACACAGGACAGGGTGGGCATGCCCTCTTCGCCTAGCGCTCACTCACTTGCACCTGGACCATCAGGGCTGGCCTCCGAGGACCCATCTCCTTGATTTATTTTAATGGACATTTTGGAAATAAAGTTCTGGAGCACTTATAATGCCTTTGTATTGGAATACATTGTCCAAGCCAGCTCTGGTGGCACATGCCAGTGATCCCAGTACTTGGAAGACTAGTGGTGGTGGCGACTGTCATGAGTTTGAGGCCAGCCTGAGCTATATAACTGAGTTCAATTTGAACTGCATCGTGAGACACTAAGAAAAAAAAATCATCAGCAGTCTAGGTATTGTCTACCTTTATTTATTTATTTTTTATTTTTTTGTCTGCCTTTATTTAATGAGTTATGCTAGTATCTCTTTCTTTTTTATTTGCCCAATTTTCCTCCTTAGACTTTTTTTTTTTTAGCATTATGGCAAAATAGACATAATTTATCTGGTCCTTGTTGTTGTTGCTGCTGCTGGTGGTGGTACTAGGAGTTGAGCCCAGGGGCTTGCACATGTTAGTCAAGTGCTTTTCCAGGTCTAGTTATTGCTGTGTTGCCCAGGCAGCTTCTAAACTCTCAGGCCCAAGAGATCCTTCTGCCTCAGCTTCCTACAGGTGCATGTCACCATGATGGCTCTTTTTAGCCATTTGTAAATGTAGGTTCAGTGACATTAAGTACATTTGTGCTGTTGTGCCACCACAATTTAAATTATTTTAGAAATGAACATACCACCCCCAAACTAGGACTTTGACCCCAAAGGTAGGACCTATCTGTAACCAGATTGTCCTCCTCCAGGCTTGTAGGGCTCCAGCCAGTGATGGTGAATCCTGACATCATCATTCCTGAACTTGTTTTTTTTTTTTTTTTTTTTTTTTGAAATAGAGCCTTGTCAAGTTGGTCCTGCCTCAGCCTCCTTAGTTCCTGGACCACAGGCCCATGTCATCATGCCTGGCTTCTGATTTTCTTTTTTATATAATTTTGGGGAAGGAACATTTTTTCATTTTATTTTTAATTACAGATAAACAGTGGTATGCTATAGCCTATCTTCTGGCATTTCGTTTTGCCCTCGTTCAGCCAGGGTCACCCTGTTGATCTGCTAGTCTGATGTCTCCCCCTCCCACATCTGCCACATGCGAACTGAGCTGAGCGTGTGTGCTCGTGCGTATCTCCTCCAAGCAGCTAGAACCCTAGAACCTGCGCTCAGACTCAGCCACCCTCAGGCTGATGAAGGAAGGCGCAGATTGATCTGGCAGAGGTCAGAGCTTTGTCCCATCCTGGCCGCCGCCGAGCGCCCCCCTGATTTATCGGCAGAGCTCTGTCTTCCAAGCAGGGGGGGATATTAAAGAGGCAGCGACGGGACTTCCACGCTGACCCCTAATGGAAATCACTTCGCGGCGCAGACAAGGCAAGGCCATCGTGCTGCTCTAGTGAGACAGTGATCTTTGAGGCCACTCTGTCACAGCTATGACTTGGGTCACGGTGAGTCATTGGTGTTATCTAGACAAACCGCTCTCCCTCCCCGGGGAAGGTGGGCTCATTCAGGGTCCAGCGGACCAGATTCAGGTCAGGGGAGAGGAGGGACGGCACTGCACCGCACCCCCTGCCCGGTCCTGCGCTCCTGTGGCGGCTCCTCCAATAGGACAGCGTCCTCAGTCTCAGGGTCTAGATGGCTCAGCTTAGGCTCCAGGACGCGGCCGAAGCACTGTGCTGAATAGAGGTGGCGCTGGCTTTCAGTCCAGCTCCGTCTAGATCCAAACCCCCTTTCTCCTTGCCACACTTCCGGGAGTGAGCCCAACGGTGCCATCCTTTCCGCAGCCCCGCCGCCTGACAGGGTGAGCCTCGCCCGTTCGCGGTCTTTCTCAGTTTCTTTTCCTCCTCCTCCGCTGTCGGCGAACTAAGGCCGCGTCTAAGCACAAGCATCGTTGGAAAGCCCGGCGGGCCGCTGGTACTCATCGGTGAGTTTAGCGGGGCACCCAGGGCAGCACGCTTGGGGGTGGGGTGGGACTTGCGTGATCCTCGGGGCCACCTCTCGGGACCCCAGCCCACCCCGGCCGCAGTTTGGAAATTGCACCGTGTCCTCTCCCCGCGCTCTGGGGTTCGAGTCCCGGCGCTTTCCGCTCCCACCCCCGGGTTCGGGAGCACGTGGCGGCCCCAGGGGCCGCTTCACTGTAAGTTCGCGCTGGCTGGGCGCAGCACTGCGTTTCTGATTGTTTCCACGCGGGACGCAGCCCCACGAGCGAACATCAGCACCCACAACCCCGCGGAGGACTGGAAGCACTGGAGACGGCGGGCTCGTGGTCTGTTGCCCCCAGCCCGGCCAGGCCGAACAACAGGACTGCGAGCGGGCTGTGCGCGTGCACGTAGCGCAGCGTGGAAGGAGCGCGCCCCGGTCTCAGGTGCGCGCGGAGGCTGCGGGTCCGAGGCGCAGGGCCTGCGGCGATGGCCTGACTCCGGGACACGCGCACCGCGGGTGCGTTCCTAGCCGTGCGCGCGCTCGACTCTGAGCCCCGCCCTGCGCTCACCTGCGCACCGCCCACCTGTGCGGGGCGTGTCCCGGGGCGTGCCGGGGGTACTCTGGGGGCGTGTCTGGGTGGGCGTGCCCTGGGCGTGTGCGGGTGGGGCGGGGCCCAGCGCGGCGGGCGGCGCTCATTCCGCGGATTCCTCGCGCTGCAGTCCGCGCGCCCCGTGCGCCCCGCGGGGCCGGAGGTAGCCGAGAGTCAGCGGTGAGTGGGCCGGGAGGGCCGGGTGTCTCCGCGGGCGGCGGGGCGCTCGTGGGGCCTTGGCTCTCAAGGCCGCGGTGCAGGCGTTGCGGGTGGGGACCCGGACCCCGCGCCTCCAGCCCCAGCCCGGACGGTCTGCGCCTCATACTTAGGCCTTGCCGCAGCGCCCCCTTCCTGGGTCCTCGCGGGTGACAGCGCCGGCCTGGAGGGCGACTAGGTCTGCTGTGCGCGGCTGGCGCGGGCTCGCGGCGGGAGCGCGGCGAGTGAACCGGTTTCGCTTTAATCTGCGCCGCGCTGCCGGGGGTGTAGCCTCCGTGGGCACCCGGACTGGACGGGCGGACGGGCGGGCCGGCCTGGCTCCCACGCCTGTTCTGTGGGAAGGTACTGGCCGCGCTTGGGAGTTGGAAGATCGCTTTTTGGACCCAAGGCTGCCGTGGATGGAGAAGTAGGCTTGTCAGTCTGACCGGGAACATCCAAGACGCCCCCAAACAGAAAAACCTGGTTTGTACAGAGGCCCTGCAGGTCGGGTTGCAGGCCTCGTGAGTGCCACCGACCCACCCGCGCCAGGTTTGCGCTGGTCCTGGTTGGCCCCGCGAGGTCATTGTTCCTGCGCGGCGCGCGAGGCCTCTGCTCGTGACCGGGACCTGCGAGTGGGCGCCGGAGCCCAGCGCTGCTGTGACCTACACGACGCTTCGCTGGACTCTATAGAGACTTCTTAAACCCAGCACGGTTCTGTCGAGTTTTTTTCCTCTTTATTTTTCTTGTGTGGCTCCTGTTGCATATCCGTGAAAAAGCCGTCACCCTCGCGGTGGAAATGATGTAAACCCCTCGATTTGTTGTTTGACTTTGGCAAAATTTTAGTCCCAGTGATTTCCTTGCTCCCCCATTCCCCCACACTTCTGGGCACCCTGCCTTTGCTTTCTGGAAGGGAATGCAAACCAATTTTTCTGTTGATCAAAACACAATACAATTAAGTAGATAATTCTGCTATAAATAACCACGGTCTGCATTCCAAAACTGCAAATGTTGTGGTGAAAACAACTCTGGTTTATAATTTCTGGAGGGTTGAGTTCAAGTCTCGTCTAAGTCATGTAGGAGGCTTTGACTGGAAATTTAATCTTAGGCTTAATCTTTGTAAGAGGCCGCTCCTGTGTGTTTCAGAGCATCAGTTTCTCGAGTTAAAGGGAATAATGTGCTTTGAACTTTTTTTCTTTTTTGTATGTTGGTTATTTATAAAAGTCTTTGAAATTTTTTTATGTTTTAAATTTTCCTTTTTATTGTTTGGTACAAGGAATCGAACTCAGGACCTTCGTTTGTTATGGGTCATTGAAATAAAGTCATTTTCATTTTCTCCAACTCTACAACTGACTTAGAACTATGACCTTAATTTAAGATTTTTTTTTTTTTTTTTTTTTTTGTGGTACTGGGAATTGAACTCAGGACGTTGTGTTTGCCAGGCAAGTGCTTATTCTACCGAGCTATCTCCCCAGCCCCCTTAATTTAGGATTTTTGACACTCCTTGCAAACATAATTGACTTAACCTGGGGCCTTTGCATTGAGCTACATCCTCTGTTTTTTGTTTTTTCTTTTGGTACCAGGGATCAAACTCAGGACCTTGTGCTTATTAGGCAAGCACTTATACCACTGAGCTATATCTCGGGTCCTCCTCTGTTCTTTTTAATTTACTTATATTTTATTTTGAGACAGTGCCTTGCTATGTCTCTTAGTTGCCCAGACTGGGCTCAAAACTAGTGATCCTCCTGCTTTACCCTCCTTGCAAACTGGGATTATAGGAGTTCACCACCATGTTAACTAATTTTCACTTTTAGGAAATTCCTTTTACTCCTTTAATGGAGTTAGCTTTCTTGTTTGCCTCTGGTGATTTCTAAAATAAAGTCAGAGAAAAATGTTACTTTATGTATATTCTGGATATTTCTCTTGGATACATTCACCATGAACCTTTTAATTAGCTTTAATAATGACTAATATAGCAGTAAATTTGCCTTACAACTTTAAAAAGGACTTGATAAAATAAGTTGCACATTCAGAAGGCTACAAGTCAAGCGAATGACCCTGTGTGGCCATCTTAACATGCAGGGTTGTCTTTCTTGCCTGAACCGAGCTGCCACAGATGCAGGCACCTGGTGAAAGACAGCATTATGTGTGGAGAACTCACACAAGACAGCTGAGGCTCATTTGTGATTCTTCCAGGGAGTCTGTGGGGAGCTAATGAAGCCAGTGTGTGGGAGTATAATAGAGGAGTGAAGTGAATTCAAATGAACCACCACTCATCCATCTTGGAGCAGCTTGGGGCCTATCTACACTGCACACACACACACAGAACTTTGGGCCTGGGTCACCAATCTTGATGGTTCTGACTGCCAAGAATGTGCAGGAGGTGTTGAAACCAGAGAAAGAGGATCTTGGGTGATACAAGGTGAAGGCAGGCTGTCTGTGTAGAATGTAGGCCGTATCTCCTACCATCTGTATAGAATGTGCATTGTGTCTCCTGCCACAGGTCCGATGGCCAGATACCCTGTGTCCTCCTTATTTGCATTTACAGATTTGCCTATCCACTGAAATTTGGTCGCAGCCTAGAGCAAGGACCCTGTGTGGTAGACATGTAGGACTAGTGCAGGATGAGGGAAATTGAGGGTCACAGTGTGAACCCTCCTGAGGACTTACAAGCCAGCACCCCCTTCTGCTTGTTTGATTGTTTGTGCTTTTTGTCAGTGGGTTTGTGGCTTAAGGTTGTCTCTAGGGGTGGTGCCAAAGGACCCCCTGGGGTCCTTCAGCCAAGAGGGGTGTGGTGTGCTTTCTGGAGAAAATGTGTGATAAAACTGGTTTGAAGCTGGGTGTGGTAGCACATTGGGAGGCTGAGGCTGAAAGATCGAAAATTCCAGCCCAGCCCAGGCAATTTAAGGAAAGCCTATCTGAAAAAGTAACTCAGTGCAAAGGCCTGGAATTCAATCTCTATTACTGCCCCCCACCCAGTTGTTTAGAGGGGTGGATGGCAGAGCTGTTGGCTGTGAGTTCATTAAGGCATCACCAACAGGTATTCAGTGAAGTATCTTTATACAAGAACACACAGAAAAGAACACACACATATAGGATCCATTGACAAAAATGTGACCTGAGGCAGGAAGGAAGCTAGCTCAGTATATGTGATTTTATAGAACGTGATTCCGAGGAATGATGAGGACAGACCATATTTGCTCCTGGTTTTGGCAGACCTAAGGATGCACTGAGGTAAACAACGTCCCCTAGGCCGAAGAGGCCCAAGGTTTAGATTAGGAACTATGGAGAATTAGGTGTAGGCTTCCAGGAAGTTCACCAGCATGGGCTAGGATGAAACTCTTCTCTCTCTCATTTTTTAGTGTTTGTTTTTATTAGCACATGTTCCCAGTACAGAACGATCACATTCCTTATGGGGAGTGGTCCATGCACATAATCCATCCTTTTTTTTTTTTTTTTTAATGTATTTAGTACAGGGTCTTACTATGCAGCTCAGACTTGTAGTGATCCTCCTGTTTTCAGTCTCACCACTGCTGAGATTACAGGTGGGTGCCCCATGCTCCATCTCTGTGGCCAGCTCAATGCTTCTGGGGGTGGGGCCAGTGCTGCTTGTGGTGCCGGGGATTGAACCCCCGATTCCTGCTCTTGCCTAAGCAGCTGCTTAGTCCACTGAACTGTCTCGCTGGCCTACATAATCCATCTTAATTCTTTTTTCAACCCTTTTTCTCTCCTCCCTCCATCTCTTGATGCCCTTTTCTCTTGCAAAAGATCCATCTCCCCATTTCCTAGGATGTTTTATTTTGCTCTGTACTTTGCGTTTCCCATATATGTGTGTCTGATCTGCTTCACCTGACATTATGGTCTCAGGGTGCATCCGTTTCCCTACAGATCACTCAAGTTTGTCCTTCTGTATGGGAGAGCAGTACTCCATTGTGTATAAACACCACATTTTCTTTATCTACCCATCTGTTGGTGTGCATCCAGGCTGCTTCCAAGATTTAGCCTCAGTTATGCTGCTATAAACGTGGGTGTGCACGCATTGCTGTAGTATGACTTTTGTTTTCTCAAACTGAGGTCTAGAAAATGAAGAACGACTGGATTCATAGTAACTTCAATGTGAGCCCGAAGAGCACAGATCATTTTTATCTGGGCTGTAACAGTGTTGGAAAAGGATGGGAACCAACTGTCTGTTTAGTAAATCAATTCATGGACCTTATTGGTGTCCCTCAGACAGCTGTGCTGGCCTGCACCTGCTGCACCATCACCTCCAAGGCTGCCTGAAGGACGCAGAGGAGTGTGCCCAAGTAGGGAGCCCTGCAGAGCATTGCACAGGTTACCCAGCCTGGGTGTGCAGCTCAAAGCCTGCACTGCTGGCCCTTGGGTCGTGTGGCAGGGTCTATGCCATGTGTGTCTGCATAGTTGACACTGACAGTGGCTGTGCAACAGTAACTGGTGGCACCGTCTGCCATCTCTTATAGCCAGGGTCATCAAGATGACTGAAGATCAAATTCTGGTCTCCCTGCCAGAAACTGAGGAGGTCCACAGAGGCCAGCCTCAGGTATGTTTAGCACCTGAAAACCTCATGTAGGGGCTGGGGTGCTGTGCAGTAATCCATAATAGACATTTGCCTAGTGTGGGTGAGGCCTGGCTTCCTTCTGTAGCACTACTGAAAGAAAGATAGAAAGAAAGCTTAAATATTCCTCATGTTTCTACGCAGAGCAGGTTCCTTTGTGCATTCCCAGCCTCCTGGGTCTTGCTGTCCATGGGGGTGACAGGAGGTGGGGACCAGCAGCTGGGGCTGAGGTGGCAGGCTGACCCAGAGCCCTGCCCTCTGCAGGCGGGGTTTATTCACCCCTTGGTAAAGGGGCCTGCCTGTGCCACCACCAGCTGCTTTCTCTTTCTAGGACAGTGGGGGATGACTGCCAACTGAACAGCTCTCGCTCTTGGGCTATGCTGGAGGTTGGCAAGCATGCTGAAGAAACTTGTTTAGGGATTTTAAGTGTGCATGTGTGCACTTCTTTGAAACTGGGTCTTGTTATATAGTTAGGCTGTTTTGAAGTCACTGCAAAGCCCAGGCTGACCTTGAACTTAATTGTAACCCTCCTGCCTCAGCCTCCTGAGTGCTGGGATTACAGCTGTGTGTCATTATACCTGACTCTTAACTTTGGATTCTGTGGAAATAGACATGGAGCATGCAGGTATGCTGGTCCATTTGAGCCTTTTGGCCTTCTCGTACATTTCCAGGAATGTCCTGCATAGCCAGAAGGAGCTGGACGGAAATAAGAGCTGGCCAGGTCCTTGGGCTGGTTCCTCTGCTCAGGCCGTGTCTCTCAGTAGGGGTGCTCTGTGCTGGCCTTTGGTGGCTTCAAGGAGGGAGCGGTGAGGAAGCGTCCCTTAGGAGGGGAGCTTGAAGTTGAGGGGTGGGAAGTGGCAGCACTAGGTGTGTGTTTTCAGTGTCATCCTCTGGCCCTTGACAGGTGACCAGCAAGGCTATACACAGGGTTCTGGAGCATGACTGAGTAGATGGCACATTCCTTGAAGCCTGGAGTCCTTAGAGCTTGGCCAGGTTGTGCAGTCAGTTTGGTCTCAAGAGTCCCCAGGGCCCTGGAGTTGTGGCAGGTGATGGCTATCGTGGCTGGTGGTGGTCCTTTTTCCTTGTCCATCCTGGTTTCTAATTGTGTGGCTCTGTGCCTGCTTCTACTAGAAGAAAAGAAAGTATGGCCAGAGGCCAGAAGTATAGCTCAGCGATGCAGTGCCTGCCTGGCAAGCTCAAGGTCCTGCGTTCAATTCCTGGGACCCACAAAAACAACAACAACAAAAACAGGAAGAAAGAAGGTTTGGCTTATGCTTTGTGGAGGAGAGGGTTTGCTTCTTGCTGCCCACAGTGAGGTGGTGGTGCTGTGGCATGGCTTTGGGCTGGACAGAGCACAGGGCTAGAAGTCTTGGTGCTGACACAAGTTTGTTTTTTTAGATGACTTAAATCAACAAGGCTTAGCTCCAAAATTTGTGCTGGTCAACTTGAAGGGAACAGGTAGCGATGGGGATAGTTGATCAGAAGGCACCACGGTGTGCTGAAATAGGAGCGGGAGGTTGTGTGACTGCTGCGCAGCCTGGGACTGGAGAGTGTGACCTCAGAAAGCTCTGAGAAAGGGCTCAGAATGACTTTGCTTTGAGGAAGCAATCATTGTGTGAGGAGCTAGATGCATTTACCCTGACTTAAACATTAGACAGAGTGTAAATACATCAAGGCATTACGCAGCGCCCATAAACACATACAGCCTCTGCGTCTTTACATTATCAGTTGAAATACATCTCAGTAAAACAAATTAAAAACCATAGTAAAACTAGCATGGGCTGGATTGACTTGGATTCCAGTCTTAGCTTTCAGAAGTTACCTGCTTTTGGTACGTGGGTTTTTCGCCTGTAGCAGAAGAGCCGTAGCTGTGTTTGTTTGATCTGACTGACAGAATCCAGTGACGTCATCTATGTGGGTTTTGAAAGTGTGTGCCACATGGGTATGGGGCAGTGGCTTTGGCAGAATAACAGATTCTACAGCTTATTTCATACATTTTCAGTCATGTTGTCGTTTACTCTGCGCAGCAAGACCAGGCCATTTGAAGCAGGCCAGCACTCCCTCCCTGTGTGCTCCAGCAAGGATGGGAGCTGGGGGTGAGGGTGGGTGTGGTGGAGCAGGACACTTTGGGGTGGTGCCATAGCAGTGGAACTGTGCCTGTGTGTGGCCACCAGATTTTGCTGATATTTTAGTCTGTTTTTTTTTATTCCTCTTTATAACCTCTGGCTTTGATCCCTGTGGGGTTCTGGTTGCTCTAGGGCAGAGTTTCCCTTCCCACTCTGTCAAGTCTACTTGCCATGTTCCACAGAAATGGGAGACACTCATAAGCACCTCTATGTTCTCTTTGTAACAGTCCTGGTGATTGAGCCCAGCACCTAGGGTCTTCACACTAAGCTACTTTCCTGGTGCTTTTTAAATTTTTTTTTAAATTTTTTAAAGGGACTCTTTAAATTTCTAGGTTGCCTAGGCTGGGCTTGGACGTGTAATCCTCCTGCCTTAGCCTCCCAAGAGTGCTGGGATGACAGGTGTGTGCCCATAAGAGTGCTTCTAAATTCTTGACAGCCAAGGAGGCCACCCACTGTTTTCTTTAGTGTGGTGGTTCAGACTTCTGGTTTGCCCTGTCTCATGCACCATGAGCTGGGGTGAGGTGGATGGCCTGAAAAGGTCCCCCATGGAGATGGAGTTTGACTGCTGAGGGAGTAGGGCTGAAGGAACAAGTGATGTAGGGTTGGAGAGGCCATCAGGTGTCCCAGGAGAGTGACGTCTCCCAGATCCTGATGCGTGGCCTAGGGTTATGTAGTGGAGACAGAAAGCAGTTTGAGTGTGACTCCCCTCCCCCACAGCAGTGTCCACTGCGGCTGGGGTTGGTTGCTCTACTCTCGCCTTCTCCTCAGTGATACTGCGGGTACTGCAGGGACAGGGATTGAGGCCCACCTGGTGCTGTTGCTTTCACCTTGGGAACCTCCTGGGGAACTTCTGGCATACATCTTGGAACTTCACTCCTTGGTATGAAAAGTGATGAATCTACTTCCCAAGACCAGAGCTCCTGTCCTCTTGCTGTCTAGAAGGGACAGCTCTCTCTGGAAGGCTGGAGTAGCGGCTTCCATGTGTATAGTTGAAATGAGTGTTAGCACTGAGCACTGTCACATTTTCCTAACTTGAGATTTGATGACCTATCCTCCCTCCTCCTCCACCTTTGAAGCTATTTAGAAATCATGATATTGGAGGTGAGACTTACAGGAAAGGAATGTGGGCCACCTGGGCACATATTTGTGCTGGAAAACAAATAAAGAAGCCACACACAACAACACTGTGTGTCAAATTCCCAATGCTTTATATTCCTAGTTCACAGCGGCCGTAGAGAAAGGTGACCCATCCTCCCGCACACTCTGTGGCCCTTACTCATTGCAGAGCTGTGCTCACATCCCAGGGTCTCAGTGCCAGGTAGCTCTGCTTTGGTGTCCCTAAGTCACCAGGCGAGTCCACGGTGTGAATAGGAAGGTGTTACTGGGGTGGACTTCGGTGGGCTGTGCAGGTGCTGTGTAATCTTTTGCGAACATTTGTGGATAATTCTTGTATGATAAAGGGTAACATTGACTGGGTCTGTCAGCGCCTGCTGTGAAACCCTGGCCCCAAATGGCTTTTCCCCCTCCTCTCTGCATCCTTTCCATCCTGCTTCTCTGCCTCTCTTCAGGGAAACTGTCCTGGGCCACCTGCTGAAAGTGTGGTCATTGCTCTATTTTTCTTCAATACAGGAAGTTGTTTCATTGTTGTATTTGATTTATTTGAGCTTTATGCAGCCCTGGGGAGGGACCTAGGGCCCCTTGCATGCTAAGCAGGTGCTTTGCCAGTGAGGCATTTTCTTGATACATTTATTGGTTTTTTTCTTTTTTGCAGAACTGGAGATTGAACTCAGGCCCTTGCACTTGCCAGGGAAGTGCTTATTCCACTGAGCCATCTCCCCGGCCCCCTACATTT
>NW_004524809.1:1075724-1076439 GCF_000260255.1 Octodon degus
CCTGAGTACTGGGATTACAGGTGTGCACCACCACACTTTCATCATTTGTGTCTTGACAAATAGTTATTGTCATACCTAGAAAGTCTGTATGCGAGGAAGTAGTTAATGACACCCTCATTTTCAGAGGGTGATGAGTGCAGAGGGCAGTCCCTCCCTGGGGTCCCGGAGCTCACAGTAGCTGAACTTAATGTCCGACACTCAGGTGGGTGACCAGGGTGACCTGGCTTGGAAACCAAGTTCCTGTGTGCATCTCACTGTGATGCTGTTACCCCCTAGCAAGTACCCCACAAGTGCTGGGGCCTCCTTCCTTCCCCACACAGCATGTTGGGGTCCGGATATTGCCTGACGTGCAAAATTCACAAGACTTTATTGCTGTTATCTCTGTCTCTATTTGCTTAGTTCTTCGTGGCCAGATAATGCTGGTCCCTGACCTTACCTGCCACCTGTGTTATTGTACCCCCACCGTGGCATTCTTATCTCACACCTGGTTCCTGCACAGACTCCCGGATCTCCTCACTTCACCCCTTCGGGTCAGACCTTCCCTCCTGGCCTGCAAGGAACTTCTCAACAGAAAGGCATTAGCGGCATGCTCCCACTGCTCAGGGCCAGCCGAGGTCACCTGGCCACCCTTCTGCCTCCTGCCGGAGCCCATGGTGTGCTGCCCTCCTGAATTCAGCTTCCTGGCCCAGACTGTGGCCCAGTGTGGCTATCCTGC
>NW_004524809.1:1076954-1078307 GCF_000260255.1 Octodon degus
CAGTGCCTGCTGAGGAACTTTAAACACCAGATCTTTTCTCTGTCCACTTTGAGGGGAGTTTGCTAAGGGTTAATTTTTCACATTCTTTGAATAAATGTAAATATCCTCCCTGTGCCAGAATGCTGGGTGTGCTCCTCTGTGTCTTTGGAGGTGTTCTTGTTGATTCTTTGCTTAATTTGCGTAATTTAAGGCAGATGCTAGTCCTACAGAGTTGGGTTTGGAGTGTGGAAGGCAGCCTGTTAGCTTCACAGGGGAGGCTCAGTAGTTGTCTCTCCCGTGTTGAGGAGTGCAGTGCTACAGTGAATCCTTGTGCAAAGGCACCAGACTTTGAACCTGGGAGGGCAGCAGCCAGGTGAAGAAGCGTTACCCAGCTCCTGGGAAACGTCGAGCAGACCTTTTCCTATTTGTGGATCCCCTACATTTTCTTTTCTTTAAACAACTTCTCAAATCCTTAGCCTTCGGATGTGGTATTTCTGTTTTATAGAGAGCATTAGGAATGTAAACACCACAAGCTTTGCGCTCTCTCTCTCTCTCTCTCTCTCTCTCTCTCTCTTTTTTTTTTCCTTTTTCCACTTTATGTATTTGGTACATGGTCTCACTATGCAGCTTGGACTCATAGTGATCTTCCTGTTCTCAGCCTGCCCAGTACTGGGATTACAGGTACGTGCCTCCATGCCCAGACTGCAGGCTTTACTCTTGGTCTTTCTTTTTGTTGTTTTTCTTTTTGTTATGCAGGTTATTGAACCCAGGAACTTTGCACTGAGCTATATCCTCCACCCTTTTCATACTTAATTTTTTTAATTTTTAGTTTTATTTTGAGACTGGGTCTTGTGAAGTCACTAAATTGACCAGGCTAGGTTTGAACTTGTGATCCTCCTGCCTCAGTTTTGTGAGTGCTGGGATTACAGAGTAGAATTCAATGGGTGCCATTACGCCTAGCTCCCCAGACTTCTTTACTGTAACAAAACGTTTTGCTTATAAACTAGAAACCTCCAGCAAAGTGCTTTGGAAAACACTGCTTTGAGCTCAGGTCTTGGGGCTGCATCTACCGTGCTAGCTGAACTTGGCGAGGGCAGCCGTGCTTGCTGCTGGGTGCACAGTGAGGACTACAAGCAGCCAGGTGGTGAGGTAGGCGCAGAGTTGCTGTCTGTCTGGAGACTGTGGTGCAGATGCCTGAGAAAGCCATCTGTGGCTGCTGGAGTAAGTGCTGCTGGTGAAGGCAGGTCCCCTCACTGCTGACGTGTGTCCCCAAGGGCTATGGGAGTGGTTGCAGCAGCCCAGCACTGGCAAGCTGGGCAAGCTGGGCTGAGGCAGCCTGGTTTTCTTGGGCTCATCTGCCTTTGATGCTTTAGC
>NW_004524809.1:1078407-1088551 GCF_000260255.1 Octodon degus
GAAGTCGGCAGAAATTCTGAATTGATTTTTAACATAGTAAATAGCAAGCCTGAACTATGTCACAAGACCAAAAACTAAGTTAAAAATAAATAAATGATTCCTACCAGACTTAAACACCATTTACATCATCTGTGCCTCCCCCCCAGTTCTCCTGTACACCCTGATTGAGCTGAAGCCCTCTCTACGGCTCCTGCTAACTTCTCAGCCAGGGAGGCTGTTTCTGTAAACAGCAAATAACCCAAGCCCATGAGGGGCAGGGACCCCAGGCTGGTGGCAGCACTGCCTGCAGTCGCGAGCTCTGTCCCAAGCGCTGCCGTGGGTTCCGTGGGCCCAGGCTCTGTTTGTTGGTGCTGTCTGTGCTCCCAGCACCTCTGACAGGGGCCACATGTGTGTTGAGCCGCCTCCTCTGAATTTCTGACAGAGGAGACTTCCTGGCCTTGGTGCGTTCATCGGCGTGGACAGAATAGGATGGACTTGAAACCCTCACTGTTCAGAGCCAGGCCGCTCCCCCTGCCGGAGCAGCCTTCCTGGCAGTCTAATCTTGCTGTGAGGATGGCCTGCAGTGGTCCTGCTGCTGCTACTGCTCCTGCTCCACCCAAGCCTGCGCCCCAGGCTGCGCCCCCAGCCCCCTGCTGACTACTGAAATGCCAAAAATGCCTTTGGAATTCTGTTTACATATTCTTCCACTTCTCCTTTTTCCTTTTAGGCTCAGTCAGGGATGGAGACACCGTTGGATGTCTTGTCCAGAGCCGCCTCTCTGGTGCATGCTGATGACGAAAAGCGTAAGTCAGCAACGTGTTTTTAAAGGAGTCTATGCGAGTGCTTTTCTCGGTGTGCCTTGCTGCCGCAGTGAGTTAAGACCACTCGCTGTCCTGCACTGTTTTGGTCTGGCGGCCACCGGCTTTGGTCGTTTCCTCAGACAACAGCCTGACATTCTCATGTTTTGTTGTTGTTGAGAACCAGAACATGTTTCAGAAACAGAACCAGAACATGTTTTTCTTTCCCATGTGCTGGAATGTAGCCCAGTACCTGGCATGTGCTAGGCATGTGCTCCTCACTGAGTGCACGCCTGCCCGTAGTCACCGAGATTCTGGGGGAGAAGAGACCTCTCCCTTGTGGTGGGCAGGGCAAGAGGGAGAACTCTAGATTTGAGAGATTAGTGTTCATTCTAAAGTGTATTTGTTTTTAAAATGTTCTTGTTTAACATTGCTAGGGCGATAGCTTGGTGGTCTGAGTGCCTACAACTGGCAAGTGCAAGTACCTGGGTTTGATCCCCAGTGTTGCATGCTGTGCGGGCCCCAGAAGCGCCATGCTGACCCCGAAACCAGGCTTGGTGGCACACGCCTGTAATCCCAGCACTGGGGTGGCTGAGACAGGAGGACCTCTATGAGTCTGATAGCGAGATACTGTACCAAATAAATAAATAAAGAATAAATGGTAAAAAGTGAATTAGAAGAAATGTTCTTGTTTAAGGTTAAAATTACTCACTGATGCCCGGCATGGTGGTGCAAACCTGTAATTCCAGCACTTGGGAGCCTGAGGCAGGAAAGATCTCTGTGAGTTCAAGGCCAGCCTGGTTTGTATATTGAGACTTTAAAAAGAAAAAAAAGTTGCTCACTGAATGGTATTGTAAGCCCTGGGGAGATAGCTCAGTAGAATAAGTGCTTGCCTGGCAAGCACAAGGGCCGGAGTTCAATCCCTGGTTCCGCAAAAAGGGAAAATGAATGATATTGTAAGAATTGTTGTTTTCTCAGGAGGTTGGTTTTGAATTTGTGATCCTCCTGCCTCAGCCTCCCAGAGTGCTGGGATTACAGGTTTGCATCACCATCCCTAGCTCCAATTTTGTTTTACAGTAATTTAAAAACTGACTAAGAGAGGGCTGGTGAGGTAGCTCATCAGACTAAGCACCTGCTTAGGCAAGCGCAGGGACCAGGGTTCACTCACCCCGCACCACATGCTGTGCCAGTCCCTTTTTCCAGTGCACTGAGCCAGCCACGTAGGCTGGGTGTGGTGGTGCATGCATATAATCCCAGGGCTGGGGAGGGTGAAAATGGGGATCAGTAGGAGCCTGAGCTGCCTAATGAGATCCTGTGTCAAATACATTAACAAAAAAAGAAAAAAAAACTAAGAAGGAAGGAGGGGTACTTTGTGCTAATATACAGAACCACACCTTGGTGGATCTTTAACAATAATTATAATAGACCCTTGATTTACAAATTCAATTTATTCCTGAGAGCTTTGAAGGCTGAGGCTCCTCAGTGCAGCCTTCAAAGTCTCCTGTACACAGGCAGATCTCAGTGTCCTTAGAGAGACACTGGCCCAGGATTTCTCAACTAATCCCACTCAGGAAAGGATGCTGTAATGTTCCTTTCAGAACTCTTTTAGGGTTTAGCCTGTACTTGAGAGCATCAGGAAACACAAGCGGCTGGCATTCAGATCATAACTAAGACTTTGGTTGTAGGTTAAAACTAAAATTCCAATCATAACCCAAGCTGTGATGTCAGGCTAGTTGTGACTCAAAGGTCCATTGTACCATGAATATTTTGGTGATTACAAAATATTTTGTTTTTATTAGTGTTACTCATATCTTCTGTGTAATAAGACCTGGAACTGCTTCTTTCTTCACTCAGATTTAAAATATTAGGAAAAAAATTAAGGCTGATCTTTTATGAAGTGTAAGTTTTCGAAGCTGCCCCACTTTGCAGTTTATTTCCTGTGAGTTGGTCGCCTAGCATATGCATGTCTTTGAAATGTGAGGTCTGCCCCAGATGACTGTTCCTTTTTTTAGCCTCAGTTTCCTTGTTAGCAAAGGCAGTAACATTTCCTGCTTACCTAGTGTTTGTGGGGATTGCAGGTTCCCACCTGTCTCCTGGCTCCTGGCTACGGCCGCCTTGCTCTGCTCCCAGCACCAACTGGCCTCTGACTGGACCCCTCCTGGGCTGACTGTGACCCTCACTTCCTTGTTGCCCCTTACCCGCGATCCTCATTATGGTAGTGACTGGAAGACATAGCCATGAGGGATTGTCCCCAGACTTTTATCGGTGTGTTTGTTTTGAGATGAGGTCTCACTATGTAGTTGTAATTGGGTTTTGAACTTTCCATACAGTACAGGCTGGCCTCAAACTCACTGTGACCCTCCTGCCTCACCCTCCAGAGTGCTTGGATTATAGGTGTGTGCCACCATGCCTGGCCTCTTTACACTTCACATGGATTTAGTTGTTGGTTTATAGGTGGGCAGAAGTGCCTGATGATGAGGTTTAGTTATTCCTTGCTAAGGAAGCTGAGCTCGGGACATTGTGTGTCATTCCCAAGGACACAGGCTAGGGACAAAATCCTTCAACCACAGAGTCCTTCCTACCTCTAAGGATGCAGACCATGAGGCTGGCCAGATCAGCTGTCCACACGATATGGACCAATGAGAGAGCCGACTTGGGCGCCCCTGCCCTGTGCGTGGCAATAGTTGGACTTCCTTTTGTATGGCACCTGAATTTAATTAGGGGTATAAGTTAAAGTGCTGTCTATAACCAGGGAAAGTACAGGCTGTGACCTCAGGGTCTTGTATCCTGGGGATGTTGGGTAATTCTCTTGCTTTTTCCCTCTTTCTCAGCCTTTGGAGAGAGTTCTCTTGGGTCAGAAATTTTGATCAGCTTGGAGGGAGATCTGCCCAGTTTCCAACTCCATGAGGGACTGCTGAAGGCTTGCATGGGAGGGCCCCAAGTGGGGGAGGGCCCCTTACCTCAGGGGCAGATCTGCATACAGATCCTTGAGCTGCAGGGTCTGCAGGGATGTGGACATTTCCATGCGTATTGCACAGGGACAGTGTATGGGGAGGGGGCCCTGCCCTGGACCCTGTCCTGAACCTCTCTGCCTCTAGTGGCCCGGTAGGGTCAGGGGCAGCCAACCTGGTTCAAGGACCTGTCTGTGGGCTGGCCTGACGCCTATGCTCAGGGCTCTTCATGGAGTGACGCTGGGCATCTTTGCATGAGTCTGTGAAAGTCCAAGTGGTGCAGGCAGCACCAGCGGTGCACGCCATGTCTCTCGGTGGATTTCTTAGTCTTATCTGTGCTGGCCCAGCCCAACTCAGCTTTCTCTGCCCTAGATTAATTCTGGTTTGGCTTTGTTCTAGACTGCTTACACTTTGGGGGCCGGGAACATTCTCCCCGACACTTTGAGAGTCTGTGTGTAATCTGATGTGGGTGTCTTATTACGAGCACAGCAGTGTCCCGTTCCTTGGGCTTGGCTTCCCGCTGTGTCTCCATGACCTGAATGATGCGAGTGACTTCTTGATGGCTCCTGGAGCTCTGAAACTTGGTCATTTTGGGGGGTGGTATTGTTCTGGCCTTTCGAAGGGAACAGGATCCGTTGTGACTTGAGTGTCTAATACCCGATAGCCTTAAGGTTTCATTATGTCTGTAGAGAAGAATAAAAACAATATCTCAATAGTACGCTGGGAGCTGGGACAGAGTGAAAGGGTGGTTTTGTAGCAGCTCAGTAGTTACTTATCTGGGCAGCTGAGAAGGAATACATTTACTTAAAATAATCATCAGACAGCTTGGGAGGCGTTGATTTTATCAGTATTCAGGGCAGTCCTGGAACGGACTTCATGAAGACGAAACCAGATCGTTCATGCTGGGCTGGGAGGGCTTGGACTTCTTACAACTTCTTTTTTTTTTTTTAGTATTAGAGATTAAACCCAAGGCCTTTGCACTGAGTTAAGTCCTCAGCACCCCTTTGATTTTTTTTTTTTTTTAATTTTAATTTTGACACAGTTCTTCCTAAGTTACTAAACTGCTCAGGCCGGGCTCAAATTTGCTATCCTCCTGCCTCAGCCTCCTGGAGTGCTGGGATTACAGGCATGCACTATCATGCCTGGCTCTGTCTTTTTTGAATAGTGACAGTTGACCAAGTTGAGAGAACAGGGCACTTTTGCTGATAAACGTAATAATAGTTTGTTGTACCTTTAACACTGTACCTCATTTTATTTTGAAGATTACAGAAATATTTCACTTTTGGTAATTTCTCTCTTGTATATTCTGGATTATAAAAACTGGGAGGTGCTTTTTTCCTTGCTTAGATTAAAGTCTGTGCTAATGGTATTTTTGAAACACAATCTGTTTGCATTGCTCAGGCTGTTCTTGAAATCCTGGCCTCAAGTGGTCCTCCTGCCTGAGCATCTTCTGTGCCAGAACTTTGGGTGCATGCTACTGTATCTGACTAACATCATTTTTTAAAAAGTGCAGCTTTGAGTCTTGAGGGTTTGTATGGAGGGACTGTGTGTTACTGGTCTGCTTTCCCATTGCAGAGACACAGGACCTGACATCTGTACGTTAAAGGAGGAGAGGTCTGACTTGGCTCACGATTTCAGGGGATTTGGTCCATGGTTGGTGGGTCCCAGGAAGAAATGTCCTCGTGGAAGGCTGTGGTGGAGTGCCAGAGAGGTAGAAAGGAACAGGGAGCCAGGTGGAGCGTGGCCACACCTCCATTACTCACCCAGACGTGGATAAATGCTCGGGACAGTTGCCTGGCCATCTGTCTCCTCCCCACTGCACCCTGGCTAAGCGGGCACCACTGTCAGACCCATTTTGCAAATGAGGGAACTGAGGCTTATGGAGAAAGATCATTGACCCAGGGACACTCATAGGAGATACATGTAGAGCACACACAATCCCATGAATGCATCTGCAGGAGGCTTTACCTGGAGAACATGCCCCTCCTCTGAATCAGCAGCTCTAATCCAGGAGTGGCTACACTGGCTGGCATTGAGGAAGAGAGCTACCTGCGTGCCTGTGCCCCCCACCCTGGAGCCTCTCTCCCTGGACAGTTTCCTCTTCCAGGAACCCCTGTGTTCCCTGCAGGAAGGGAGTTTGGTCTCTTCAACATGTGCTGCTTCATGCAGCACTGGGACCCTGCTATACGGGGCCACAGCAGCTTTCAAAGGTGATGTTGTTGGCTGTCCATCCTTCTCCATGTGCCATGGGGGGCCCTTTGGTACTGAGGTAGGCCCTCAGTAAACACTCATAGTAATAAAGTAGCTGCCAGAGTAAAAGGGGAATTAGTTAATTTGACAACAGTGAAAGTGACTCGTTGTCACCCTCATGACTGAGAATGCACAAATTCAAAAAAATCCTCTGCTCCTCTTGATACCAAGATAGCACTTGGTAGCTTCTGAAATGTTTCTCTTTGGTTGTTACAACAAAAGCATTCGGTGTTTACTGTGTGCCTCAGAGGCCTCAGGGCAGGAAGTCACCAGGTCCTGGGCCTGGCTCCTTGGGACTGTTTTCCTGTCCCTTCCCCTCAGCCTGAAGGCTGTAGAGATGAACCCAGGTCCTTGCACATGTGAAGCCAGTCTCTGTCACTGACCTGCACCCCAGTTCCCATGTCAGCTCCCTTTGTTTCTTTGTTCTTTTTAGTTTAATTAATTTATTTTTTGAGTTAGGGTCTCACTATGTAGTTCACACTGACTTTGAACTCACTGTGTAGCTCAGGATGGCTTTGAACTCACTGTGATCCTCTTGCCTCAGCCTGCTGAGTGGCGGGATTAAAGGGTTGCACCACCATGTCCAAATAGCCTCCTTTTGCTTTTTAAAATAAGCATTGACTTTATTGTACCTTTTAAAGGCCGTAGACACTTACAGCTAGATGTGGTGAAACATCTCTGTAATCCCAGCACTCAGGAGGCTGTAACAGGAGGATCAAGAGTTTGAGGCCAGCCTGGGCTACACAGCGAGAATTTATCTCAAAAAAAAAAAAAAAAAAAGTTCTAGACACTAATAATATGTCTTGTACTTTGTTTTTCCCCCCTTTTTTGCAAAATGGCATTAACAATATCTTTTCCCTGTAATTTCTCTACTTTAAAAATCTCCATCAAACACCAGCTGGGGCATGTATTTGTATTATGTGCTCATTTAAGCCAATCTCCATTTGGGCTGTCCTTGTAATCTGTGCTGGCTTCCCACAGTGGCCCTCTGGTGTCCTGTGGAGACAATGCTGGCAGGTCTCTGCTCTTTTGATAGTTTTATATCAGTTCATATTAGCATAATAAGTGTTAGGAAGGGTATCACCACTATGGAAAAGAACATGGCTTGTTAATTAGCATAATGAATATTGACAATGATGCTTCCAAAGGGTAATCTTTCTACACCTAAAGGGTGGTTATTAGGTTTCCTTTAAGTGACTGTTTTTCAATCTTCTAGAAATCCTGTTTTTCTTTGATACACATAAGAATGTTATGAACTATTTTAATGTGATTTGCAATTCAAATGCAGAAATTAGAGTCAGGAACCCTTGAATGAAGTGTTTCTTTTTTCTCCTCTTTCCTTTTGCATTTGAGACTCAGCTCCCTGGCTCTCATCCCTTCTGTCTATGGTTCATGAGTTGCTGCCAGGCCCAGCTCCCTTGCAATTCCATGATGGCCAGA
The DNA here is from genome assembly GCF_000260255.1 of Octodon degus. Classification (NCBI taxonomy): domain Eukaryota; kingdom Metazoa; phylum Chordata; class Mammalia; order Rodentia; family Octodontidae; genus Octodon; species Octodon degus. The sequence goes on from NW_004524809.1 coordinate 1,085,825, forward strand.
GTCTGGGTCCCCACCTCTTAGTTTCTCAGTCCCACCACAGTCCTCACCCAACAGTGTTTAAATGCACTCTGACTAGGATTGTGTGCCCGAGGTCACTATACCTTTTTCTCTCCCAGTCCTGGGGATTGAACACAGGACCTTTGCACTGAGCTATGTCCCCACACCTTTTTAAAAATTTATATTTTGAGATAGGCTCTTCTTCAGTTTCCCAGGCTTAGCTTGAACTTTTGGTCTTCTTGCCTCAGCCTCCCAGAGTGTTAGGATGATAGTACTCACAGGTGTGCCCTGGACCTTGCCCAAGAGTCCCTGAGGGGAAGGGACAGAAGGCCCTGTTTCTCTTCTGGAGGGAACCACAGTGTGCTGTGGCTTGTTTCTTCTCTCACCGCTGCAGATGCTGCTGGTGCTGCATTGGGACCACCCGGGCCAGAGTGTCTACCCTGGCTGGTGCTGCAGGCCTGGGCATTTGGGTGTTTCTTTTCCCTGCAGAGAGCCAGTTGTTAAAATTTTCCACCATAGAGAATACTGCTTTTCCATGGGAATATGAAACTGGATTTGTCAGATTTTGTGATTGTTAAGACAAATTAGAAACCTGAGTTTTTATATAAAATTTTTAAGTTTAAAAATTCCATGTCAATTAAGCAATGGGTCTCTAAACCCGAATTGGGCCCTTAAACATTTAGCTAGCCTGTTTTCTGGTCTAGTTTCAGTGTTGCTTTGTTTTTGATTCTGTTTTCTTTCTTTTGAGACAGGATCTTGCTAGATAGTCCAGCCTGGCCTTGAACTCATCATGTAACCCAGGCTGGCCCCAGACTTGTGGCGATCCTCCTGCTTCGCCTTCCTGAGTGCTGTGTGTGTGTGTGTGTGTGTGTGTGTGCGCGCGTGTGCCTGCCTGCCTGCCTGCCTGCCTTCAGAAGCACACAACAGGAGGATCACTGTAAGTTCAGAGCCAGCCTGGAATATACAGCAAGATCCTGTCCTAAATAAGTAGAAACAAGCAAGGAAGCCTTACAAAATCTATCTCCTTGCTTTCGCCCTTGAGTGTGTGTGCACACGTGCACGCATGTGTAAATGTGTGTGATGCCATAGGATCTTGCTAGGGTTCATGGAGTTGGTGTTGGCTCTGAGGGGAGCTAAGTAGGCCTTCAGATTGCTATGGCACCCCTGAGGGGTACTGTTGTGTGTGCCCACACACACATTTACATACACACATGCATGCACGCACACGCACACACACACTTGGGCACAGGCAAGGAGGTAGGATTTGAGAAGGCTGGTTCTCTCTCCCTCTCTCCCTCTCTCCCTCTCTCCCTCTCTCCCTCCCTCCCTCCCTCTCCCTCTCTCCCTCTCTCCCTCTCTCCCTCCCTCCCTCCCTCTCTCTCTCTCTCTCTCTCTCTCTCTTTTTCTTTTTTTCTTTTCTTTTCTTTTCTTTTCTTTTCTTTTCTTTCTTTCTGGCAGGATCTTGCTCTGTTGGCCTGGCTGGTGTTGAACTTGCAGTGGTCCTCCTGCCTCAGCTTCCTAAGCATAGGGATTCTAGGTGTGTAGCACTGCACTTGGTTTGTTTTTTAGTTTTGTGGTGCTGGGGATGGAGCTCAGGGGTTCCTTCAAAATGAGACAGGAGCTCACCACTGAGCACAACTCCAGGCCCATTCCCCTCACTCACTGGCCCTTCCTCCATGCCTGGCTTGGTTATTGATGAACCAGAAAGCTCTCTGAAGTCCACTTAAGAATCAGGTGGGCCTGGCTGAAGAGGAAGTCAGCTGTGTGGAGAGGAGCAGAGCTTGGCCAGGTGTGCAGCACAGAGGTGAGAAGCAACACCAGGAGGCAAAGGTGGGCCCCAGCTCAGGACACTGCGCATCCTCAGCTGGACATGCTGGGGGCGCGGGGGGGCTGCAGAATGTTGTGAGGTGCCGCATTTGTCAGAAAACTAGGAATGTGTGAGCTGAAGAACAGCTAAAAAACCCAAAGTTTAGAAGCCGAGCATGGTGGCACACACCTGCAATTCCAGCACTTGGGAGGCTGAGGCAGGAGGATCCCTGTGAGTTTGAGGCCAGCCTGGGCTGCATAGGGAGACCCTGTCTCAACAATGAAACAAACAAACCCCAGGTTGAACACTTCCCTCATGTTTTCCATTTTACTAAAAGTTTGTATCCTTTTACCAGCCAACTCCCCAGTTCTCCCTGAAAGAGAATGTTGATGTCTGCTTTTATTTTTATAAATGAAAATGTGAGTAAACAAAGAAACCTAAAAATAGAACCTCAAGTTGTTTTAACAAAGGAACCTGAGCTGGGTGTGGCTTGGGGCAGAGTCCTTGCCCGACCTCATGAGGCCCTGGGTTCTGTCCCAGCCCCATAGAAAACCAATGAAAAATAGACAGCAAATGAAACCTGTTGTGAATTTCAGGAAAGAAAGAAAATATACAATTATAGAACCTTTAGAAAAGAGGGAAAAAGCATAACTGAGGCTAATATATAAATACAGGCACATGGAACAAAAATGGAACAGAGCTGGCAAAGGAGAGGGTTAAACCAGGTTGGTATTATAGGAAAAGCTGCCAGGGCAGCCAGAGCCACCCATGTTTTGACCCCACGTTTAAGAAGTAGGTTTCTCTGTTATAAAACCATGTAGAGCCTAGATGAACTGATCTTCCTTCTATAAGGGTAACCGCATCAGGACACCAGGCAAGACCAGGAAGGCACAGAGTGGAGGTGTATATTATAATTCAGTAGC
>NW_004524809.1:1089730-1091438 GCF_000260255.1 Octodon degus
GTTGCATTTGCAATAACCAGTTAGAAATCATCTCTTTAAAAAGCCTCATTCATGCATCGGCAGAAAATGAAAAGTGCTGTTTTAAATTGGTAGAATGAGCTGCAGTTCTTCTGAAAAACTTTGAGAAATAAAGGGTGGGCATGAGAGGGACTTGTTGTATCAGATATTGAAACACTGGGCTTTATTACCATGAAGGAATTAAGATGTTGTAATAATGGATAAAGATAACTGCTTCAAGTGTCTTAAACCCTTGTGGCTGCAAATCCACTGGAACAAGCGCATTGTACGACTCCCTCAGGCGTGCGTGTAAAAATTTGAAGCAAGATCCAAGAGAGGGTGTGGTGTTTGGTGGTGTCAGATGTGCTCTGCGTTGTGTCTGCCTCAGCCGGGGAGCACAGCAGTGGCCGTGAAGAGCAGGTGCACGTCACTGTGAGAGGCCCAGAGTAAAAGCGACCTGTGGTGCAGGTGAGGGTCCCCCAGGGTGTGGGCATGGGACTTCTAGAATTTTTTTTTTTTTTTACGTTGTTTGGTTTTTTTGGTACCAGGAATCAAAGTCAAGACCTTATGCCTGCCATGCAGGCCCTTGTGCCACTGAGCTATGTCCCAGGCCCTAAATTATTTTCTTTTTTGAGAGAGAAGGCTTTGCTATGTAGCCAGGCTGGCCTCAGACTCTCCAAGTATTGGGATTTCAGCCTGCACCAGCACACTGACCCACGTGTGGGACTTCCAAGTGGGGTTGGGGTGTTACACATTGTGGAGGCCTGGGCCGGGGAGCGTGGGACCCTGTGACCCCCCCTGTCTTTCTCATTTCTCCCACCTGTGATAGAAGTAGCTTCGCTCTGCCCCGCACAACTACTGTGCCTTGCACACCCACTGCCATTTACTGTCCCCTCCAAGTCTTTGAAGCCACAGGGACCTAGCATGACACAACTCTGGGTTCAATCACACACACACACACACACACACACACACACACACCACCCACCCCAGAATATAATACATCAAGGCAAAATTTCTAACCCATGGCAAAAGAATGATTTACTTTTTTTTTTTTTTTTTTTTAAACTTTTTCTCATAAGCTTTAAACCAGGGCCTTGGCACTAAGTGTGCATCCTTTTTAAGGATGCCTTCTATTCCACTGTAAAGTTGCCACGCTGTTCCCCAATGCATCTGCCAAGGGAGAGGAGGTGGACCTGTGGCTCACGCTGCTGCGAACACAGCTGAATGTGCGTCTCCTCCAGTCTGTTTCCAGTTATCTGCATACCTAGCCAGAAACAGAATCAACTGGTCACAGTAGGGCTCATTTGCGAGTGAGCCGCCCACGGGCCCTGGTCCTCCACATCTGGGCCAGGCCTTGCTTTGGAGGCTTCCTGATGGCAGCTGTGTCTGTACGTGAGCAGCGGCGTCCCCCTCAGCTGTGACCCACATTTCTGACCTGAGTAGCGGTTCTCCGGATGCCTGTGCTCACTTGGAGAAATGCTGTTCAGGTTCGTTGCCTGTTGTTAGGGTGCGCCTCAGTGGCTCATGTCGTAGACTTATTCATATAACCTGGATGCTCAAGTCATCTAAATGGTTTGTGGGGATTTTCTTTCGTAGATTATATTTTCACTTTCTTATAAGACCAAAAGCTGCAACAGTTGGCAAATCATTTGGAAGAAAGTTACTGGGGTTTGTTATACATCATAATAAATCACATGTAGAAGAGAAC
>NW_004524809.1:1106165-1109110 GCF_000260255.1 Octodon degus
TGTGGGCTCTGGACCTCACCCCTGCAGGGCCCCTGCAATCTGTGATAATTACATTCATCCTGGGACATGGTATCTTAACCAGGTTCAGGTGTCTGAGAATCGGATCCTGAGGACAGCATTCCACGGTGTCTGAGACCCTGTGGGAAGTGCCCTCAGTAGTATGGAAAGTGGCCGGGGAGTTGGCCCTGTTCCTATCTCTCAGCTTCATGGTGTTCTTGTTTTCTGGTTTGTTAGTGTCTGATTGAGTTTTTCTCTTTGGGAAAGGCTGAGATTGTCTTTTTGTCTTGAATGATCTCAGGTGTCACAGTGGCATGATTTTGCTGATTTATTATGAATGCTTCTTAGTGGGCGCAATGTCATGCAGTTCTGGGTGACATTTCACAGAGTGGACATGGCACATATGGGCACCTGGCGCTATCACCTGCCTCCCCATTTCTCTGTGTTGGGGACATTCAGAAAGCCCTGCACTATTCTCAATGCACACTTGATTGCTGTCAGCCCTGGCACACTGCTCTTTAACTGCTGCGGCTATAGCTTTGGCCATTACTTGGCCCTTCTATTTGTACCTCCCTTTCCTTCCCTTTTGTCGCTTTTTGACTTGTTCTGGTTTTGGGATGATTTTTTCAACTTTCTTCTCTTCTCTTTTTCAACTTTTTTTTTTTTTTTTTCTTTGAGAAAGGGTTTCACTCTGTTACTTAGGCTAGACTCAGATTCCTAACCTCAACTTTCTTTTCTTCTTTTTTTTTTTTCCCATAATTTTATTGAGAAACAAATAGCAATGAGACAATTTCAGACCAAATTGGTAGGACAGTTTCAATAATTAACACATTGCATATCAACTTTATTTTCTAATTCTTCTATTAATTATCTTTAAAATAAAATTTCAAGGTGGGTGCAGTGGTCATATTTTTAATGACAGTATAGGGGAAGCTGAGACAGGAAGTTTACCCCATGAGGTCCCTGCCAGCCCACAAACAGTCTTGCCTTGTAGTTCAGGCCAGCCTTATAATCACTGAATAGCTCAGGCTGGCCCTGAACTCAGGGTGATGCTTCTGCCTCAGCCTCCCAAATTCTGGGATTACAGGTGTGTACCACTACACTTAGCCTCTCCATGAATTTGAGGCCAGCCTGGCTACAAAGTAAGACCCTGTCTCAAACCACAACAAAATTTCTTCTTTTAGGTTTTAAATTTTTCCTATAGTTTTTGTTAAGTATCACACCCAGTTTCATGGGTGCTATATTTATCTGAGAAACTTGATTTATTACAAAATGCTTTTTTTCTTCTCTGTGATGGTCTGTGTTTTGAAAGTGGGGATGACCCCCAGGCCTTAGGTGTGCTAAGCCCATGGTACACCTGTGAGTGGCACCCGGGAGCCCTATCTGTGTGTCTTGCTCTCTGGGGTTGATTTGGACTCTGTCTTTGATGCTAGTAGCTTTCCTCTATTACTGAGTTGTGTGCTTAGGACTAAGGTCAGGGAAGAAGTGAGCAGGAGCAGAGCTCACACCCTGAGCCTCCCGTTGCCCCCAGATCTGTGGGCCGCAGCAACCTGGTATAGGTCTGGGAGCTCCCCGGGCACAACCCAGCACCCGCTTTCCCTCACGGTGGGGAGGAGGTATGATTCATCCTCCACCCCAAGTTGGTGCTGGCAGCGCCTCAGATCGTGAGGTGGACTCCCCAGCCACGGTCACCACCATGCATGTCCCCCACCCCACCCACATTCTCACAGTTGGCCTGCAGTCCTGATGTTTAAGCTGCACAGTGGAGAGACCCTTATGTCCCCTGTGCCCTCCGCCTCTCCATGTGATATTGCGTACTGAGTGTGATCTCTGTCCCTTGCTGGAACTGGAGCCCTTGGAGGGTTGGAATTGTTCTTGTTGACAGCTGTGGGTACAGGATTCAGGAGGTGTGGCTGCTGGGTCACAGTGCCAGGTACGAGCCATGGCTTAAGTGACAGACTCTCACTGTACATCCCTGGGTCTCTTCCCGCTCCCAGTCAGTACTTGAGCCACAGTGGTGACTAGACGTGGCACTTGTGGGAGCTTTGGTATAAATGGATGATGTCTCCGGGGCCCCTTTGGCAGCCCTTTCTCTGGTAAGAACTGCGGTTTGGCCTTCACCTTTTCATTCTCCATTTTTTGTAGTGAGAATAAAATTTGCTCTGTAGGTTTCAAATGTGGTTCAAATGCGAATATGTTGTTTTAGTGTAAGAATTTAACCATTAAGGATAAGGTTGTTATTTTCCCACCTTTAACTTTTTCATGTGCATGAGGAGTTGGCAGCATTTAGTAATGTGACTGGCCATGCAGGTGACTATTCTCAAGTGGCAATATTACTTATTTTGTTTTTTTTTTCATAATTTTATTGATAAACAAATAGTAATTAGACAGTTTCAAATCAAATCACTAGGACAATTTCAATAATTAACACACTGCATACATTCTTCTCAGTGGTTAATTGCTGTACAAGATGCGGACTTGAGATCCTATTTACAAACACCATAGAATAGAACAAATCATTCTATTCATTAAGAGAATGTAACTATACATCTATCCTAAACACTTTGAATACACAGATACAAAATGGACATTCATCTGTATTCCCTTTTTTTGCTAAGTTCCGTTATTTGAATATTATAGGTGAAAATATCAAACATTGTTTTTTGTTTTTCGTTTTTTTGCAGAACCGGGGATTGAACTCAGGCCCTTGCGCTTGCCAGGAAAGCGCTTATTCTGCTGAGCCATCTCCCCGGCCCTAATATTACTTATTTTGTAGGTCAGTTTAAGTGAATTGGAACAATGCATATTCTTTTAAAACTGGGATTTCAAGATTCCCTCTTCCCAGTGACACTGTGGAGTTTAGAGTCTTCTCCCCACTGTTGACACTTCTTGATAAAGGCCTGTGGAGGGGAGAAGCCCTAGCCCAGGGAGGAGCTGGCCCTCAGCCT
>NW_004524809.1:1109210-1114134 GCF_000260255.1 Octodon degus
TATTCTAAGCTGGCTGTGAATTCTCTATGTAGCCTGGGCTTAAACTGGTGGTCCTCCTCCCTCCTCCCTCAGCCTCCCAAATGCTGGGATTACAGGCATGTGCCACCACTCCTGACCTCAGTCTGCGTTTTGCAGGGCTGATGATCAGGCAGTCGGTTAATGCTCTCTCGTAGCTCCCCTTTTCCCTGGGTGTAGTTCACACCACACCTTCTATCCCCCAGCTCCCTTATACCTTTGTAGCAACTCTTAAGTTTCTCTGAGAAATTGAACCTTCATTGTTTGCCTCATGAAAAATCATCCATTTCTTTTCCTTTGCCCTGTTGGGTCCCTGGTTCTCATGAATAAAAAGAGCTCCTTGGCCGCTGAGTAGCAAAGCTGCTGTCCTAGGACCTGCGGCCCAGGGAGCAGACAGCTGGCAACAGCTTTCTCCAGCAGACAGGCAAATGTGCCACTTTTTCAGCGGCTGTGAGTAGTGGGCCTAAGAATTCAGTGCAATATCTGCCCTTTCTTTTTTAATCAAAATAATAAGCGTTCAGTGTTGTTTTCCTCACCTAGAATCTTTTCTCTGTAGTGTTTCTTAGCTAAGTGTTTACAAATAGCTTTTTTCTTCTCAGAATTGGCACGCCCTTTTTTCTGTGGATTCTAAGCTATCAAAGCAGGGAGAGAAGTGGGAGACTTGATCTGGGTCGTGCGGTGGCTCTGGGTGCGGTGGCTCTGGGTGTTTCTTTACCTCTGTGAAGCCAGGTTCTGCCTCCAGGCCTGGGTCTCCACGTCCCGGGCTGGAGAATGCTGGGACTGGAGAAAGCTGTTGCCAGGCACCTTGTGGTGTTTCAGCAGAGGAGGAGTTGCTTGGATCCGTCCCTTGTGGCTGCTTGCCAGGTGATGACTGCATGGCTTGCAACCCTGGCTGTGTTCTGAAGGAAGCTGGGGTGGGGGCAGGGCTTACTGCCTGTGCCCCAGGTTAGTGAGCAGCTGCACAGGTGTTTGACAGTGCAGGTGTTTTAAACATAGAAAAGTAACAAGGTAGTAGAATTTGTGACGGGGAGGAAATAGCCCCACTATGCAAATAAACTCCTGTGCTTTCTGCTTCCTGAGCTATTTTAATTTTGAGAATAAAGTCTTAGAAAACTCAGGTTACTTCCTGGTTGTTTGAAAAATTTTTGTATCCTGAATTTGTTTGAGGTCAACCTTTTGTATTGAAGTTGTGGTTTTGGTGAAGGTGGTGGCACACACCGTGTGATCCTAGTACTTGGGAGGCTGAGACAGGAAGATCCATACAATTCAAGGACAACCTGAACTGTGTAGCAGACACTGTTTCAAAAACAATGTTTTTTTTTTTTTTTTTTTAAGTTCTAGTTTTATAAATAACGTTTTTGCTGGGTGTATAGGCACACACCTGTAATCTCCGCACTCAGAAGGCTGAGGCAGGAGAATCACTGTGCATTCTAGGCCAGCTTGAGCTACATAGTGAGTTCAGACCCAGCCTGCACTACACTCAAGACCCCTGTCTCCAACCAACAGAAAACAACAACTACAAAAAGTTCCATAAGTAATATTTTTGCTTTGCCAAGAGAAATCACCATTTTATTTATAGGATGATTATTTGATATAACCACATTTTAGAAAGTCCAAAATTTCTCGATGGTTTCCTAATTCTGAAGTTCTTTTGCGTGACACTGTGCCCCTGGGAATGGTAAAGAATTTAGGAAAGTTGCTGGGGGAAAGGGGAGTCCTCCCCTGATTTGCAGCTGAGCAGGTGGAGGGGCACATTTCGTCCACCAGGGGGCGAGGGAGATTTGAGCCATCTCCTGATAGTTTGCCTCCACAAGGGTTGAGCAGGACTGGAAAACCAAAAGGAGGACAAAGTTCATAAAAATAGCCATCACTAGCATGGTGAGCATCAAGAATCTTGGCTGCGATTTCAGGCAGATAGCCTATTCTCTTTTTTTAAAAAATGCTAGGCATTTTCAAAACCTATTTTTAAGAGCCACATGGCTGGGATCCTGGGCTCAGAGCCAGGGTGTAGCTAGCTTCATAGAATTTTCCCAGTGGAAGTAAAAAATAAGTAAAATTTTAGGGCTGGGGATGTAGCTTATTGGTAAAGCACTTGCTTGAGGGTGTGAGGGCTGCAAGCCCCACTACCACAGTAAGATGAAATAAAATAAAAATGTTTTAGGCACTGCAACAGGTTCCTCTCCCTGTGTGCTTCTTGGATGGGGCCTTGAGATGCACAGTCTGTGAACATCAAGTTCCTGGTGTGTCCTGGAAACTCACAACCCTGGAAAGACCCAGTCTGCCTTGTAAAAAATGTTCCTGAGTTTCACACTTTCTTAATGGACTTGGCAAAAGTGTGGGAATAATGTTCTTGCAAACAAAAGATATGCAAACAAAAGCTAGTTAGATCTGTACTTAAAAAAATTTATTTTTGGTACCAGGGATCGAACTCAGGGCCTTGTGCTTGCCAGGCAGGTGCTTATGCTGCTGAGCTGTCGCGCTGACCCCTAGAGTATACATCTCAATGCTTCAGGGCTTCATCAAGATAGCAGTTGTGCTGAGGCCAGGTGGGAATCTCCCCAGGGGTGTGGCCCTGCCTCTGTCTCTAATCTGCCACTGCAGGACACCCTTCGGGGGTCTCTCCTCTCCACCTCACCCACTGGTTCCCTTTCAGTGACAGCAGAGAGATCACGGAGTTGTTGGTTTATATTTGTCTAAAAGAGATGGTGAGCCCCTGAGGTGGCCTGTAACCCCAGCATAAGGGAGGCTGAGGCAGGAGGAGCATTACTAGTTCAAGACCAATTTAGGCTACAAAGTGAGCTCAAGGCCATCCTGAATGGCATAGCATGACCCAGTCTCAAAAAGACAAAAACCAAACCCAACCCAACCCAGTTTTTTGTTTGTTTGTTTTTACAGTGAATTGTACATTATTACTCCAGAGTGGTTCAAATCCGGACCTCTGGCAGTGTGAATGTTCCTGCTTTGTGATGCGTATGAGGGTTGAGGGCTCCTGGAAGCTGGAGATGTGGAGAGTGACAGTGTTTGGAGCTGGAGGGAATCTGAGCTCTCCTCATTTTACATCCAGAGAAACCCAAGGGTAGTGATGGGTGCTTGTAGTTCCAGCCCTCCTGAGGCTGAGTCAGGAGAATCACTTGGAGACCATAGCAAGATGCTGTTATTAAAAATGGACACATGGGGCCGGGGAGATGGCTCAGTGGAATAAGTGCTTCCTTGGCAAGTGCAAAGGCCTGAGTTCAATCCCTGGTTCTGGGAAAAAAAAAAAAAAAAATTAAAGATGGGACCCAGAGAACTAGACAGATAAACTGCAGTCTGTGAGCTGGGGTGTGGCTCAGTGGCAGAGCACCTGGGCGTTGGGTTTCATCCCCAAAACTGCAGATACAAACAGCTGACATTCAAGAGCAGTTGGAATTTCCTGAGGTCATTGCCTAGGGAGTGGGACTGAGGTTTTCAGCTTCACTTGAGGTTGCTTCCCATGATTCCTTTGGCTTTGGAGCATCTTTCCAAGTGCTGGCCAAGCCTTGTGTCAGAGGTCTGGGGAGGGACTGTGGCCCCATCGAAGACCTGTCCCCCTGGTTTTGTCTGCCCTGGGGACAGCACCACTCTTGCTGCCTTGCACAGGAGGTCATCTCCAGAGGTTACCAGGAGGCTGGGCTATAGCATGGAGGAGGCCTTGGGTTCCCTCCCTGCCTTGTGAAGAAAACCAAAAGATCTCCCTGCAGGAAATGTGCTGGCAGTGCTGCCCATGACAGTTCAGAGTTCCCTTCTGGAAGGGTTGTAAAACACACTGAATAATCCATTTTATCAGTATTCAAGCTTTGTTGTATAACTTACCTTCATTTCTTCTTAGTTACTTACATTCAAGTGGTAAGATGTTTCCTAGAATCTTTTTTTTTTTTTTTTTTTTTTTTTTTGGTAATGGGGTTCAAACTTAGGACCTTGCTCTTGCCAGGCAGATGCTTAAAAGCTGCAGAGCTACTTCCACAGCCCACTTCCTAGAATTTAATGACACCTTCCAAGGGCAGTTTGTATCACTTGAAAGAATGTTGTTGGAAAGAGGAATGGAGGAAATTTGGAGGATTTCCAAAGGAAAATTTGAACAGAGTTTTGAGTCTGTTCACTGAGTTGTGATTTTAAGCATATCTAACCATATGCTTATTTATCCCATGCTATGCGCTGAGTGCCAAGGATGCCTGACCTATGGTTCCGGTCCTGCCGCTGGGTTTCAATTGCCTGGGGGGGGAGGCGCGTGTGGTTTGAGAGTGGCTCACAGAGGAGAGGCAGCAAGGGTCAGAGGTCTGGTGGCCAGACGGTGTCTCACAGGTGGGGACAGAGGCTGCTGAGTGCTGCACTGCAAGCCATTGCATTGGAGGGGCCACGTGCTAACTTTCCTCCAGAGCTGGACAGTCCCCATGACCCAGTGACACTGTAAACCCTCCAGACATCTCAGCACAAATTGTCACCCTGGTTTATGGGGATGTTGGTGTAAACACGCCTACTGCACTGCTAGGCATTTAAAATCAGCGTCTACAGTTATGCGCAGTGTACAACACCTGGAAATAGTAAGTGGCTGTTGGTGCTTTATGTGGGCACTGTTCTTTTTTATGGTTGGTTGGAGTGTACTCCTTTTACTTAGTATAATGTTGTCGACAGGTATGGTGTCTGTACCTGTGTGTGGTCTCTGCTGCTCAGAATGCTGAGCCAAGAAGATCCTGGAGCCCAGGAGTTTGGGACAGGAAGCATAGCAAGACTCTTAAAAAACAGCAGAAAAATAGATTATAAAAGTACTACGGCTTCATTTGTCTCAGGCAGAAATCCAGAAGATTATCACTATCAACTTTGAAAATCTGTATTCTAATTAAGTTAGAAAACACAGAAGAAATGAACAGACTCCTAGATACATATGAATTAC
>NW_004524809.1:1114899-1136698 GCF_000260255.1 Octodon degus
ACCCAGGATCTTTACATTGTAAACATCCGGAGCTTGTGGAAAAGGAAGGCACAGAGATGGTGTGGCTGGATATGGGCATGCAATACAAGGGAAGAAAAGAGGCTTGCGTTTCCCCGTTGCTCTTACTGCTTTTGCTGTCTTCTGCCTTGAAATGTTGCTCCAGTGCCACGCCACCCTGCCTTGGAGCCAGCTGATTACGGACTGAAACCTCTACAAACTGTGAGCTAAATAAACTTTGCCATCCTTAATTTGGGGTGTCCTATATTTTGCCTCAGCAAAAGATAACTTTTGTTTTTACTCAGAAAAGGGTAACTAAGACAATTATGTACCATATAACCAAGTAGGATTCATCCCAGGGACTACGGGATGGTTCATCATCATACGCAAATTAACAAATGTAATACAACATATTCAGAGCCAAGGACAGAAATCATATGATCATCTCAGTAGATGGAGAAAAATCATTTGATAAAGTTCAACATGCATTCATGATAAGAACTCTGCAAAAAATTGGAATTGACTGTCTTTATGTCAATCTGATAAAAACCATGTATGACAAAGCAACAGTCAACATCATATTAAATGGACAAAAACTGAAAAATTTCTCTTTAAAATCAGGAACAAGACAAGGGTGTCCACAATAACTGCTCTTATTCAATATAGTTGTGGAGACATTAGCCAGAGCAATTAGACAAAAGGAAAAAAGGAATAAAGATTGGAAAGGAAGAAGTTAAATTATCATTATTTGCAAATGACATGATATTCCACATAGAAGACCCCCACAACTCCACCATAAGACTTCTAAGTTTAATAACCAAAATTATTTATTTATTTATAATGTATTTGTTACATGTCTCACTACCTAGCTCAAACTCATAGTGATCCTCCTTTTTCAGCCTCCCCAGTGCTGGGATTATAGGTATGTGCCACCAGGGCTGGCATGTCATATGGTGCTGGGGATTGAATCCCAGTCCCTGTACTTACCTGTGCAGGCACTTAGTCCACTGAGCTATCTTGCTGGCCCTTTAATAACCAAATTTAGTTGCATAGCCAGATACAACTGAGTCAACACTCAAGCGTTTCTGTAGAAAATAAGGAAATCACTGAGAGTGAAATTAGGGAAACAGCACCTTTCAAAATAGAAACCAAAGAAATGAAATATTGGGGAATCAGTCTGACAAAGGAAGGAAAAAATTCTTTACATTGAAAACTACTACTCCGAAAAAAGAAATTGTGGAGGATATCAGAAAATGGAAAATGGGTAGGAAGAACCACAACAGTGAAAATACAGGGCCATACTCCCAATATTGTTATACAGATTTAATGCAGCCTCAGTGATAATACCAATCATATAGTTCACAGAAAAATTCATTTGAACCAGAAGAGACCTAGAATAGCGAAAGAAGTTCTGGGCAACAATGGCAAAGTAGGGACCTCACCATCCCTGACTTGAATTTTTACTACAAAGCTACTATGATTAAAAAACCAGCATGTTACTGGCAATAATAACAACAACAACAACAACAACAACAACAATAATAACAACAACAACAGACCTAAGGATAAATGGAACAGGTTAGAAGGTACAGAAATAACTTCAAGCCCACTCAGACACCTCACTGACAGAGGAGCCAGGCACCTTCACTGGGAGAAAGATAGCCTCTTTAATAAATGGAAAAACTGGCTTGCCATGTGCCAGACCAAGACTAAACCCCTATTTCTCACCATATCCTAAACTAAAATTGAAATGGATCAAGGATCTAATTATTAAAATAGAAACACTAAATCAGCTGGAAGATAGAATAGGTAGAATTCCCGAAGACGTTGGTGTAGGCAAGACTTTATGAACAAATTCAGCTACACAGAAGATACTGCAAGCTAACAACAAGAGGGATGTCATCTTCTTAGAAAGCTTTTGCACAGTAAAAGAAGCCACCAACATGGTGAAGAGACAATGCACAGTGTGGGAAAAAAAGTTCACTTGCTGTTCCTCAGACAATGGACTAATTCGTAGATTACACAAATAATTTTTTTTAAAATCAGACACCTCCCCTCAATTTAAGGACCCAGTTCCAAAAATGGGCATCTAAAATGAACAAGCATGTGTCAGATGAAGAAGTACAAATCGCAAATAAATCTGTGAGAGAATGTTCAACACACTAGTCATTGAAGAGTTACAAATTAAAATGAGATTCCATCTTATTCCAGAAAGGGTGGCTTGTTCCAGAAATCAAACTATAACAAATCATGGTGGGGCTGTAGTGGGAGTGTAATGTGGTGCAACCACTGTGGAAATCAGTGTGGAGATTCCTAAAAAAAAGGAACTAAAACTAGAGGTTCTACTTGCACAATTTGTAATAGCTAAGTCTTGGAAACAGCTCAGATGCCCATCAACTGATGAATGAATAAAGAAGATGTGGGGTTTTTTTTAATATAATGGAGTAGTACCAGTAAAACAAAAAGCCTAGTGAGGACTTCCTCAGACCAGGTTTTCTGCCAGGACATCCTTGCTGTGTTGCCCATGGAGGCGGCCCTGTGGCAAAGCTCAGAAGCACCCCAGGCAGGAGCAACCAAGCAGCACCCGGGTCCAAGCTCAGAAGCACCCCAGGCAGGAGCAACCAAGCAGCGCCCGGGTCCAGGCTCCAGAGCTCTGTTGAGAGCCTCTCTGCTCCCAGCCCTGTGTGGTGACCCTGTCTGTCTGCTCTTGTCGCAGCTATGGAAAGTGGACGAGGAGCACAAAATGTAAACCACAGAGGGCTGGCCATGCCTGCTGGGGGAGGATCCCCTTTCAATCTGTCTCTGCCAGCAGCGTAGGCCTCTGTACACCTGCCTTGGGAAACAGGCTGTGTGGACTTCACCTGGGGGTGTGGCCAAAAGCAGGCATAGAAAACCAGGCTCCTAAAAACTCAGTGCTGTGTTCTCCACCTCATTTATGGGTCTGGCACCGGGAGACTTCCAGGTCTTCTCCAGAGTCATGGGAAACATGTGGAGTGGATTCAGGACATCCAGGCAGCCAGGAGAGTGCAGCTAGAGACACAGGAAGGAGGGCTCCAGACTGCGCCTGAAAGGGGCGAGCGATGGGATCAAAGTGTTTGCAGTGAGAGGGAGGAGTATGCTGGGGGTGGTGTGTGAGGGGGTGTCTAGCAGCACGTGTCTTTTACTATATTGAAAGTGGTGCTGTCGACTATATTTTGAGCACTTTCCATCAGTTGAAAGGATCCAGTCACAGAAGAGTAGTATGTGACTCCAGCACCCATCTGCGTATGGAAGGGCTCTGCTACTGGAGGAGGTGTGCCTCTCCCCGGTACCCACTAGCCTGCCACCGGTGAGGCTGGGCTGCCAGGATGAGACATTGCTTTGAGGGTTTCTTCTCCTGTCTGCCCCTGCTAGGGTTCATCCTGCCGTGGTATGTCGTAGGGAATGCGCGAATATCAGAGTCATTTTGCTAGGAAATATGCTTCGAATGGGATTCCGTGAGCTTCCATGTTTATAGAAATGAGAATCAGTAAATAATCATTTTTAGGCACAAGGAAACACTAGTCAAGCGTGTAAAGCAGTGATTTTAAAATTAACAGCTTACTGTGTTTGGCAAGAGATGACTTTTTTCCTGGAAGTGATAATGTGGTTAAGAGATTTCCTCCCTCAGGGCTGATTTGTTTAAAATATAATCCCTAGTTTGTACTTTATACAGAATACATGTATGACATTTTAGTTTTAAATTAATTAGTTTATTTTATATATTTTTGAGATAGGATCTTGCTGTGTAGTTCAGGCTGACTTTGAACTCACTGTGTATCTCAGGCTGGCATGGAATTCTTGGCAATCCTCTCGCCTCAGCGTCCTGAGGATACTTATATATTAAATTCTTTTTGGGGAGCATTATAGATGGGACTCAAGTCTCCCTAGACCTTAAAAATATCACAGAGCAGATCTTCTACTGTTATTTAATATCCATTGAATTCATTGTTTATAGTTTTTGCAAAATGTAGTAAGGGTTAAGCTGTGTTAAGTTATATTTTCTGTGACTTTAAAATTTAAATAAATGGGGGCTGGGGAGATGGCTCAGTAGAATAAGTACTTGCCTGGCAAGGGCAAGGGCCTGAGTTCAATCCCTGGTTAAAAAAAAAAAAAAAAAATTAAATAAATGAGGCCAGGTGTTTTTTTTTCTTTTCTTCTTTTCTTTTTTTTTGTGGAACCAGGGATTGAACTCAGCACAAGGTCCTGAGTTCAATCCTCAGTTCTGCCAAAAATAAATAAATTAATTAATTAATGAGGCCAGGCATGGTAGTACATGCCTTGTAATCCCGGCTGAGGCAGGAGGATCGTTGCAAGTTTGAGACCAGTCTGGGCTACAAAGTGAGCTCAAGGCCAGCCTAAGCTGCATAGACTCTGTCTCAAAAAATATAATAAATAAATAAATAATAAATAAATGAAATACTGTGCATGTCAGGTAGTTATGGCCCAAGCTGCAGTTTCTGTTTTTTCTAAAATTGCCTGTGCTGTTTGAATTTTACCCCTAGAGGGGGGTGTTGTATTGAAAGTTTTAAGTCATGGACGAACCATTTTAAGCTTTAAGAAAGTAGCACATGTATGCGAAATCTCAGTTTTGTAGTAATGGTTCTAGTGCTGCTTGTGTGTGTCAGTCAGCAGACAAGCCCATGTTATGAATGATGAAACCTAAGACATAGCTCAGTAATGGCTGCTTTTGTGAAAAAATTGGACAAAATACTGCATGTTTCTCATTACTTTTCTCTCTCAGCACCCCCAGGTTGCAGAGCTAAGGTTAGTTAGCTCAAAGAATTTGGGCTCCAGGTTTATATTGGTGGCTTATGAGGAATCTGAAGCGCATTTTGTTTTGGTTTCTCTAATTTGTCTGGTACATTGTTGAAGACCTACTGTGTGCAGAGGCAGCCTTTCTGTGTGGTGTCATCTGTGTTTGAGAATTGAAGCACATGTGAACTCAAGCAGGGTGGAATCGACAGATTAATTCTCGTCCGTGTCTGCCAGAGAAGGGGGCTCAGCCAGGGCTCCCAAGGAATTTGCTTTCTGAACAATATTGGTTTACTTTTGTGGGGTTGGGAGTTTAAACTCAGGGCTTTAAAAATGCTAGGTAGGTTCTCTACTGCTGTACTACATCCCAGCCCTAAGCAATATTTTAAAAGATTTAAGCTGGACATGATGGCACATGATGCCATCTTGGGGCTGAGGCAGGAGGATCGCCAGGAGTTTAATGCCAGCCTGCAATACATAACAAAACCCAGTCTCAAAAACAAAGTAAATAAAAGAGAAGAAAAGCGAGTTTGGTTTCTTCTTGTCTTTCTTGTCCCTCAGTGCATGTTTTGAATTTAAACCTCACGGGTCTAACCTTGGCTCAGTTTGCTTAGCTGAGTGTAGAGGGGTGGTCCCTGGGTGCTTTAAAACATTGTTTACCTGCAAGAAAACTGCCCCATGTGCTTCCTCCTGACCTTGGTGCTCACAGGCACCCACGCGGAGTTAGGTTTGAGGCACAGTTTTCAGTTGTGAAACTGAGCGGGTGTGGCCTGAAGGCTGATGCAGATGGGTTTCCTTGGACCCAGGTGGGGTACAACCCTGCCCCCCATCCTCTGCACAGGGTCCTGCTGCCACCCAAACAGGTACAGTGGAGTGTCTGGG
Source organism: Octodon degus (assembly GCF_000260255.1). NCBI lineage: Eukaryota > Metazoa > Chordata > Mammalia > Rodentia > Octodontidae > Octodon > Octodon degus. The sequence continues at coordinate 1,120,552 of NW_004524809.1, forward strand.
GCAGATCTCCATGGCTGTGCTAGAAGTCTGTGCCCTTGGGCCTTGGGTCTCTGTCTCCACCAGCCACCCTGGCAGCCTGGTGCTATTTTCTAAGGCTAGGCAGGCCCAGCAGTGAGCACTTGCCTGGTGTTCGAGACCTGGATTTGGATCCTCAGCCGTGTAAAACCTAACAACTGCACACACTTTTGTGCGCCTGCCCTTTCACAGCCCACCATCACAGCAAGGGTCACTGTGAAAGGCCCTGGTGGTGCCGCTCAGGCATCCAGGGGAACAGGACTGTGCACACAACAGAAGGATCCCACGTTCTCTGGATGCCTTCTGCAGGGAGCTTGTACGTCTACCTCTCCCATAACTGACAGCAAGCACTAGTGAATGTTACCATTTCATTAAAGCATATTTTATTATTCCCATATGAGGTTGCAATAGTTTTTATTAAATGTATAATGTGAAAGTCATTAAAAGAAACATCTCTAGCTAGGTGTGCCAGCATACATCTTAATCCTAGAGCCAGGGAGGCTGAGGCAGGAGAATTGCCTTGAGTTCAAGGCCAGCCTGGATGTTATAGCCAGATCCTGTCTCAATAAGTACATATGTACATACATACATACATACATACATACAAAAAGACAAGCCTGGAATACATAGTGAGACCTTGTTTCAAAAAACCAAAACAAAGAAATTACCACCATGGAAGAAAAGTCTGGCACTCCTCAGCCCAGGAGTAGGGAGCAAGCAGTTACATCCATGGAGGCCGGGGAGACATAGCTGCGGAGGGTTCCTTGCCTCTCCCCTGGTGGTAGAGATCCCTGTGAGCCCCAGGCCCGGGCCTTTACCTCACTGTCAGTCTGCAGAGAGATTCCGGCCTTTGGCTTTTACCTCACGGCTTGTGTGTCCGGTGATGTGCTCCTTGCTGGGTGGCAGAGAGACTTCTGCACACAGACAGACGCAGCGCAGTCCTGTGGTTAGCACACCGTCAGTTCTGATGAGGTTTGGACAACAGCTGCTGCTATCATGCAACATTATTAGTTAAGAGGAAAAAAACCATGTGAGCTGGATGTAGTTGCGCATGCCCATAATCTCAGCACTCTGGAGGCTGAGGCAGAAGGATCGCCTCACGCTGGAGGCCAGGCCGAATGGCACAGCAGAGACCTTGTCTCAAACAACAATAAGAACAAAACATGTGCATCCATGTCTGCAGCTCTGAAAGGTTAGAGTTTGCCGTGTTGGCTTGCTCTTTAGGACAAATGCTTTAATCCTGAATGTCCTTGAATCGTCCCAAAGGTCTAAATAAAAATTTGTATTTTAATTATCTTCAATTGTTAAACCTAAATCAAAAGGAGGTGGCACAGTGAAGTGGTGCACCACGGCCCCAGCTACTTACGAGGCTGAGGCAGGAGAATTGCTCAGAATTGACCCTTGAGCTGAGATCAGCCTTGGCACCATGGCAGGTCCCTGACTCAAAAGGAAGGCAAAAGGCAATTTCATGCTATTTATAAGAAGATCTGTAGGACCCACTGTTTCTGTCTTGCTAGGGAATGTTTTCTTATTATTCTCCTTTTCGGAAAACAAGAAACCCTTTTCATTATGTAAGGAACATACTTTGTGTCTGTCAGTAAGAGGGACCCAGGATTAAGGAAATGGCCACATCCAAAGGTGAGCCTGTTACTCTTGTGCTGGGTTTCCCACCTTGTTAAGGTGCATAGACTTCTGTAGCTGCATGTATATTCCTCAATTGGCTTACAGTGCATTCCTTTAATATTCTATTTTATTTTATATGTATTTTAGTACAGAGTCTACAGGGTCTCACAACAAAAATTGGACTCATAGTGATTCTCCTGTTTTTAGCCTCCCAAGCACTGGGATTACAGGCATGCACCACCATGCCCAGTCTCAGTTGCCCTCTCAGTGCCCCTGGGGGCAAGGCCAGCACTGCACGCAGGGTGGATGGGGTGTCGAACCCCTGGCCCCTGTGTCTGCCTAAGCAGCTGCTTTAATTCGCTGAGCTATCTGGCCGGCCCTTTATATCCTATTTTATATCTATTGTTTCCAGTTAACAAATGTAGTTCAGTAAGTATTTATTTTTTGTGGCCAGCTCAGCCCACCCTGTGGTGGGACTGGCATGGCATGTGGTGCCAGGGATTGAACCGCCATCCCTGTGCACTTGTCTAAGCAGACGCTTTAGAACATGAGCTATCTTGCTGGCCCTGTAGTTTGGTTTTTACATAGCACATAGTTTATCAGTTGCTCCTGCTGTTAAGATTTGGAGGTTTCATAATTGCGTAATGTTGTCATCGCCATGCCATTTTTTAAAAAATTTATTTATTTATTTATTTTTGTGTGTGTGTGTGTGTGTGTGTGTCCAGCTCAGCCCACCAGGGGGCGGGGCTGGCTGGCATGTGGTGCTGGGGAATTGAACCGCGGTCCATGTGCTTTGCTAAGCTTGTTCTAAGTAGGTGCTTTAGACCACTGAGCCATCTCACCAGCCCCTAATGGCAGAAGTGTTTATGTTTTTTTTTTTTTGCTCCGAATGCCTTCAAGGCATGACTGGCTGGCTTGAGTTGTGGGGATCGAACCACAGCAACCTGAGCCTGACGGCTTTGTTGAAGCAGCCACTTAAGGAACTGAGCTAAGGGGCAGGCCCCCTGCCATGCCATTTTTAATGCTTTCTTTTGTTTTTGGACTGCTAGGTTTTCTGGTTAGCAAGTTGTAAGCAGTGGTATGAAGCTAGGGTGTCACTCAGCAGTACAGTGTTTGTGTAGATGGAGTGTGTCCCTTGCTCCATCCTGAGCACCACACATAAACAGAAAGTGAATAAAACAAGATACAGATGAGCGAGGTGTGCTGGCATGGACTGTGGTCAGCTGTGTGGGAGGCTGAGGCAGGAGGATCACTTGAGCCCAGGAGTTTAGGGAGCCTAGACAATAGAATAAGACCTTATCTTGAAAGAGAAAATATAAAAGGGAGGAGTTCCTCCAGAGAAAAATAAAAAACAGCATGATTAGCATCTATTTGGGAATCCTTCTTTGTTTTGTTTTTGACGTAGATCATTTAGTTCAGGCTGGCCTTAAACTCAATCCTCCTATTGGAGCCTCGAAAGTGCTGGGATTACAGGTGTACACCAGCACCCAGCTTTTTTTATTTTTTATTTTGTTAAGTTGTCCAGGTTATCTTTGAATTCGTGATCCTCCTGATTCAGCCTCCTTTAATGGAGTTTTGTTAATTAGAAAAAAAAAAGATAAATTATCTCTTTCTACCTACTTTGTTGGGGGAAGGGATAAGTTTAGAGCTCCTTTTCTAGGTTCATTTAACTATTTTCTTGATACTTTAATTATGAATGTAGTAATTTAAGAGTGAATTTGAGAGGAATTGACATTTTTTGAGTATTTGGGGCTTAAATCATTTGTATCCCCAAAGTACACTCAAAATTTAGATGGTGGCGTGTAAGGACCTGTGGACCCCCAGGGATGTTCTTTCTCCTCTCTGTTCTTCACAGTTGTTGGCAGACTGGCATAGGTTGAATACCACTTACCCCAAAAGCTTGGAATAGCAGTATTGCGGAGTTTTTCAGATTCTGGGGTATCTGTGTATGCATAATGAAATAACATTGGGGTTGACTTGGCTTTAAGCTTGTAGTTCATCTCTCTCTGTGTGTGCTGTGTAGCCCGGGCTGTCCTTAAACTCCTGGCAGTCCTCCTGCCTCAGCCACCATGCCTGGCTCCACTTTCACTTTCTGTACCTTGTGTTTGGGACGAGCAGCCAGTCCTCACCTCCTCCATGGCCTATGCTGGGCTAGCACTGTGTAGCATCCGGGTTAGTGGGAAGGCGCTCATGGAGACACCGATCTGTCACTGGTGGACTGAGAGCCCCTGTGCTGTGTGATGTTGAGTCATGAGCAGTCGCCAAATGTGCTCATATCTTACAACCATGTTGTTTGAATCATGTGCTTGAAGCACCATTTGACTCTCCTCAGATGTCTAAAATGAAGCATGTCAAGGGAGGTGTTCCTTCCAGGAAGAAGGTGCAGCCAGCCTGGCTGCTCACCTGAGGTCTTTGAAGCCTTCTGAACCTCCCACCCCCAATCAGTTTGGGACACAGCATCAGCAGCCACATTTTGTTTTGTTCTGTTTCTTGGTATTTTGAGTCAGGGTCTTGCCAGATAGTCCAGATTGGCCTTGAACTCACTATGGAGCTCAGGCTGGCCTCAACTTCATGGTGATCCTCCTGCCTCAGCCTCCCAAGTGCTGGGATTAGAGCTGTGTGCCACCATGCCCTGCTAACAATTGAACTTTGAAAAGCACCCTGTTAATTCTGAGGTGCAGCCAGCTCTTTTCCACCTAGGGTATGCTTGTGCAGCATAGTTTTGTGACTGAGAACTTCCATGAAAGAACTTAGTCCAGTAATAGTGCTCTGGAACTGTCAGTTGATTCTGAGTCAAGTTTCCTGAAGACACCAAACTTAAGTGCAGTGTTCTCCTGCGTGCTGAGCGCTGTCCCTTGGGTCCCAGCCCGAGCAAAGCCCCCCCCCCCCATCTCAGTGAAGTTGCAGGCGGGGGTCTCCCAGCATGGTTCACGCAGCATTGGAACACTGGAGCCTGGGCCCACACCTTGAAACTGAGGGCCAGAAAGTCCTGGTCCTGCTTGCTGGCCCACTTGCTCCAGAGCTCCTGCTGCAGCAGCAGGATGGCCACAGAATATGGGTCCTGTGAACCCACAGAGGTGAGAACAACCTGCCCCTGTCGTGAGCACTGCGGAGCAGTTGCTGGATTTTTAAAACACAGCATGTCCTGCTGCCTTCCTTCCTTTACCCATTTCGAGGATTAACACCTCAGGCCTGGCCTGAAGTCTAGCACACACTCCTTCCTTCCTGGTTATTGCTATTATTATTATTTTGCTGTTGTTTTTTAATCTTAAGGTTCTCTTATGGGAGACCATATTTTAAAAATAGTCAAACTACCAGCTCTTTCTGGCGGTTAGCCCTCTAGGTCTCAGTTTCTCCTGCAGTGAAAAGATGACGTCATCCCTGCCCAGGACCACCCTTCCACTTTGGGTCAGGGATTTTGAAAGAAGTGCGACATTAACACTTAGACCTTAAACACACCGTGTGCGACAAATCCATCTTAGAAAGAAACAAAAGAAACCTGAGGAAGAAAGGGCCTGGCGAAAACACTTTGGGTTTCCAGACTCGGGGTTGAAGCAACACAAAAGTTAAGTTGCAGGAAAGTTTGCTTCCGCAGTGCTTTTTTTTTTTTTCTTTTTTTTAATTTGGCCTCAGCTCCTGAAAAAGAAACCCGATGGCTCCTGCTCCCCTCCTCCAGTTCGCAGGGCGCCGCTTCCTGCGCGCCCCTCCCCCGGCCTGGGCTCCGGCGGCCGAGCAGGAGCCCACGGCATAGTGAGCATGCTCAGCTCCGGAGCTGGGCACCCCCGCCGCGCGCCCCGCGTGTCCGCGCAGTCGGCTCGCAGCGGGCTGTGAGCGCGGCTTTGTCCTGGGAAGTGAGCTCCGTGTTGTCTTTCCCCTCTCCTTCCTGCGGTCGGGCCCGGACTCGCCAAGACTCCCGCCCCACTTTTCCGACGCTGCGGCGAGGACCCCGGACGCGCGCCGGACGCCCGTCCCCCGGGAGGGGTCTGAGCCGGGTTTTGTGCGCGCTCTTTCTTTCTCTTTCAACTTTGCCGTACTTTGTTGCGATCCCGGGCCGGGCCTCGGCGGGCCGAGCGAGGCAGGAGCACCACGCGCCGGGCGCGCTTGCGGCGCTCTGTCCGGGGCCAAAGCGAAGAGCTGGTTTCCTCGCGCGCCGATAAATGCTGTTTATGAGGATGGACCTGTTGAACTTCCAGTACCTGGACAAGGTGAACAACATCGGCATCCTGTGCTACGAAGGTACGGGCGGCCGCGCTGGGGACCGCGCTAGGGCCGGGCGAGGGTCGGAGCCTCGCGAGCGCGGGGGGCGACGGTCTAAACAATGGGTCCCCACGCCGAATTGGGGCGCAGGCCCGCAGGGCCTTTGTCTGGCGTCCCATTTCCTGATAGCTGCGCCCCCTCTGCGGTGTCACAGCAGCGCTGGGGAACCATAGAGATGCAGCGAGCACCAGGCGCCCGCATCCTGCACCCCGGCCTGCGACCCCCATTGCCCCAGGGTGAGCGGAGTCATTGCCCCAGGGTGAGCGGAGTCGACGAGGCGGCGACGTCTCCCTCGCCGGACACTACGTGCGCGCCAGGGCCTTGGCAATGGCCCGGAGGAGGCCCGGCTGCGGGATTCGGCCCGCCAGAGCAGGCATAGGGTTCTTTTTGTGGTGCCCCGGAGGAACGGCGGGCGCCTCACCTTCCTGATCCAGCGGGGTGCTTGCCGGGTTTTCCCCAGTGCAGGCTGGAGAAGAAAAGAAAGAAAAAACAGCGATCAAAACTTGGGAGGGGGAAGCTGATTCGCTGGTGTTTTTCTTGTGAAAGTACCAGGTCTGTTTGCTACTCAGACTTGGAAAACTTGTTTCTTTTTCCCTTTCGAGGAAAAAAGTCTCCAAAAATAATCAACTCTACAGATAAAGATCTTAGAGTTTTCTGAAAGGGTATTTATTGTTACTTTATTACCAGTTTAGTTGGGAGATCATTGGCGAACGGCTTTCTGGAATCTGCTGCCTCTCTAAGGCCCGCAGCCTTGAGCAGACTTGCTTCCTGTGGCGTTGCCTGCTGCTGTTCCTTCTAGAACTTTTCTCCCCAGAGAACGAAAAATACAAACTTCTAAGGCAGTTTCTGTTGTCTTCGTCGACACATAATTGTATGTTTGAGAAACAAGGTGGAATATAAAAGCGATCAGCCTGAGCTAGGAGGGAGGCTCCATGGGAAATGCACACCAGCTGCAGTTTTGGGCCCGGGAGGAAGCAGAGAAAGCCTGGCCAGCTTGGTTTACATTTGCGTCCTTTGTAAAACCTCTTCTTTCTGGGTGTTTGGAAGGAAGCAACTTGGATTTTGAGAGATGAATAGATAAATGGAATAATAGGCTATCCTTGGGTTTCAGCATCTGTCTCTCGTTTCCTTATTATGAAAATTAACATTATTTTAACACCAAAATAAATGCATAGGGTATGAAGAAAAGCACAGCAAAATGTGTGCTGTGTAGAGCAAGTTCCTTGTGCCCTGGTGGTTGCCACAGTGTAAACATCTGGTCTGATTCACAAAGAGTGGAGATGGGCAGCAATTGGACCCAGGATTTTTTTTTTTTAGGAAGAATTGGACCAGTTGTGGCTCTCGTAAATCCAATGCACCGAGAAGATTGGTTTTGAAGGTCTCAGCCCTTCTGCATTCCAGGGAAGGCATCTGGGAAATGGAATGTACCGTTGGTAGGCAACGAGATTCATTCAGGGCACAGACAGCTTCCTGCTGATTGAAGACCTGGGATAAGAGAATGGTGTGACCGTTTAGCTTGAAAAATTAAGGTGTAGAAGGACCTTTTTATTTTCCAGTTTAGTTTTCAACCGTTTGCCTTAATTGCTGCAGACATAGTTCTCCCTGGAACGGGCCATGTGACTTTGCTGGCTTTGTTCACTCTTTCTAGCAACTTCCATGCGAATGGATCTTGTTGGCTAGTTACCTTCAGCAGCCCAGATCTCCCTGAATCTCACCTGAGGACCTTTCTCGATTTTATTTACTTCGTGGTGCTGGGACAGAACCCAAGCACCTGAGGGAGCTGCCCCTAGCAGAGCTGGCCCGGCTTGAGCTCATGTAATTGATTGAGGTGAGGACGCTCTGCTTGGTTCCTGCAGCCTGGTACCTGGTGGCCCGTAGGCAGAACTGGAGTAAATGAGGGGTGGATTGCCACCCTGGACAGGGTTGGGGCCAGACCGTTGGGGTGGGAGAGGCCAGGCCCAGGCTAGGAAGCCTGGGGGGGGTCAGCAACTTCCTTCACCGATGACCAGCGGATTAATGGGGTTTGATGCTTTTGTTTGAGGACCTCATGGACTCACCCTCACTCCGCCGAATTTTTCTGTGGTGAAGTTCACTTTTCTCCTATTGTCCTGAGAAGGTGGGTTTGCACTCTTGAGCTTTTGGCAGCCCCTTGAAGGCAGGACTTGTGTCCTGCTGCTCCCTAGGTCCCAGTTCTGGGTCCTGGGTGCTGGCTGGGCTTGGGAAGTGGCTTGGGGTGGAGGTGGAGATCTGAGCTCAGCTCCAAAACAACCACCAGAAGATAAATCTGCCCCTCTCCAGTGGCAGCTGTGGCTGCTCCTGTATAATTTCGCACTTAATTATAGACTGCCTTGTTTTCTCTTAATTACCTGATTACCTCGGGGCTTTCCACATCATCTGATAGCTTTGCCTTGTTTTGGGGGAGGATCTGAGGTTCAGAGTTGCTCTTCTGTTAGGGTTTATTCAGAAAGTTCACTGTAGAGTTGAACCAAGGCAAGAGCACATTGATTGGGCTGTTCTAGGATACTGTCACCCACATCGCCTCTCTAGGTGCAGGGCTGTCTGTCTCCACAGATCTTTAGCCTCTGGATGCTGGGACATGCATATCCCCTTACAGGGACAGAAATGACACAGGGTGGCCTCTGGCCCCTAAGACGAGTTACTGGACCAAGTTCCAAAGCGGGTGTGACAGTCTGGAAGAGCTGGTGACAAACCTGTTGGTAATTGCTCTCCCTGCTGCTGGGGGACTTGGGTTCTCTAAGAGGAGGCCTGTGTAGATGAGTTTCCAGCGAGGGTGCCCTGGGCCTGGGAGCAGGTTGGACACCTGGGAGCAGGTTGGACTGGACTTTTCTCCTGGCAGCATGCCTATAATGACCTGGGGCTGAATCTGAGGTGCCCAGGGTTTGTTTGAAAGCTGTTATTGCTGACACTTTAAGGGTATTCTGAGGTATGAGAATTGGGTAACTTGGTAGAGAGGAACCTTGTCCTTTGTATGTATTGTGGTGGTTTATGTGCGGAGAAAAAATCAAGTGCATATTGCAGCCGTCTAGCCGAGCCCATTCAGAGGCCCTGTCCCCACTGCCTGAGTTCACAGGTGGGCACTGAGACTCAGGGTGAGATCCAGAGCCAAGGCACCTCTTTTGTTCCTGCCTGCAGACCTGGGTGTGGGAGGAGCTGAGTGGAGAAAAGGGCCTAGGTGAAGCCAGGCCTCTTCTGGTGGCTCTTACTGCTGACAGGTGGCGTCGAGAGGTGGAGCCCAGGGTGTGGCAGGGCCTCCTTCCACGCAGGGCCCGCCCAGCCTGCAGCCTGCCCTGTCAGGCAGGGCTGCTCCTCCTAGGCCTAGACTCTCCTGGCTCGGTGGAAGCAGGCTTTTCTCCTGTCCTTCCTCTTTACTGTCTTTTGGGCTCCATGGCCTTCTCTCTTGTGTCGGGGTATGTTGCAGCTGCAAAGGTGCAGAGCATCCCCCCTCAGGCTGTGAAGGGACCCTGGGCCCTTGCTGTCGGTCTATTCCTGCTGGCTGTAAGGGCACTGCAGAAATCTGGATTTTGTGGTGAAGAAATTCAATCCAGATTGAGCATTTGCATGCACACAGATGTATAAAAACAGTTTGGCGGGGAATGTTGCTGGCGCTCTCTGCTTCCTCTCTGTGTATTTAACGCTTATTAATGATGATTTGTAGCTAATGGTAGTTATGGGTCACATATTTAGCTCATAGTAATTATTTTTTAGTCCTCAGCAGTGTGTGTGCAACACACAGGATAGAGCCCCTTCTGCCTTTTCCACCTGGACAGAAAGCCACCTTCGCTGTGGGTACTTGTGTTGGTTCTGCTAAGTTCTGAGCACTCCTTTTTGTTTACTTTGCTGTCTTGCCTTCAGTCTGCTCTCTGGAGTCTGAGGATTGTTTTAATTTCAGGCCATTGTGTATAGAATATGTCTTAATTCTGACAGTGTAACTCACTGCTAGTTGAAAGACTACCCTGGAGAAGATAGAAAGTCTGTTTTTCAAACTCTACCTTCCCAGTATTCTTTTAACATTTCACCCTTTGTAAAGATGTCTGTAAACAGAAGAAACTGAGGTACACTTAGTAAGCAGAAGGACCCAGTCCTGCCCCTTTTGCAACTCAGCACCCTTGCTGTTAAACATCTACGGAATGCCTGGCCGTAGCTGTGGAATGCACAAGGGCCTCTCCGCTCCCTCTTGGTGTTGTTTGTTATGAAATGTGGCATGCATAAAGCAAAGGGAGGCTACAGTTCAAAAATGAACCACTTTTTCAGTGTGGCCAGGTCAGGCTGGATGCAGTGGTACATCCCAGGCCCTTGGGAAGCTGAGGCAGGAGGATTCCTGTGAGCTGGAGCCCTGACAAAAATCCTCCAAATTCCAACAGCTCAAGTTGTAATTTGTGTAATCCCAAGCAGAGGAACCCCTTTTATAGTAGGAATTACCCTATGTGTCATGTTTTCTGTTTTTCTCGTTGCGAGATCTCATGCAGGCTGGGCTTGTGCTCTCCCACAGAGCTGCAATCCCAGGTCTTTTTCTATCTTTTTCTGTCTTTTTCTATCTAATGAGACCTTGTGACTCTGTGGGACAGAAGCTGCCTGCCTTCGGTGTGGAAGCACACTGCCTCCTCCTCTTCCACCTGCTGCTCCGCTGTGTGTTTGTGGTGCCAGAGGCACCGTTCTGGACTGGTTCCCTGGTTCGTGCTTTGTGGCAGGGGCTGTGTTCTGGTCTCCAACACCTGCCAGCTTCCCTGTGCCCTTCTGGACCTGCAAGGCGGAGGCTCATGTGGACATATAAATTGACTGGACTCTGCGTGGTGACTGCAGTGCCGCTTTAACGAGCAGTGAGCCTTATTACAAGCCAAGCTTGCTGTGGTGCCAGTTTCTTTGGATGGTAAGGCAGGGACTTTTAGACAGAGAAAAGGCTTAAATTGCTCCCCTGTGCCAACAATGTCCTCCATTGTAGAAATGGCTGTTAAGGAGCCACAGGTCTCCAGAACAATAGCCTCCATTGTGCACTGTCCGAAATTGTGAATGACAAGAATTCTCCCTAGGCGCTGCTCTTGATTTTGATTTTATATCTGTTTTGCATGAGAACAGATGCCTGTGAATTCTCCTTGGCCGAGCAATTGTAGTAGAGTGAAGTCCAGGATGGCCGTGTGCCGCGCACGCGCTCTGCTTTGCTGGCCTTGTGGGGCACTCGCCCACCACCCAGCTGGAGCAGCCTGGCTTTCCTCCCTGATAGTGGCCAGGGGAGTGATAAGTGCCAGTTCCTGGACACATTCTCCCTTAAAATAAACACTTCTTCCCTGAGACAGCAGTGTTCCTCAAGTGACAGAGGATTGGCGTATAATTTCATGTGCACATCAGGCTTTCTCCTCTAGCCAGTTCCTTGCATTCTTCCAAGGCTAGACCTTTTAGGTGTTGGTTTTTGTTTTGCACAGCTGATGAACTATTGGCAGACCCTACTGAGAACTTTTGTTTTTATTTTTCGACTGAAAGCTATGAACTGGTTGCTAATGCTTCATGTCAGCCAGGAGAGTGACCGAGCGCCAAGGGGACGGGATGAGCCACAGTACCAGCCTTGAAGTTCTGTGGTGCAGAGGATAATGGGGAGGGATAACAGTTTTTCTTCTCAGCTAAGCCAGTGCGAGAATGTGCGACCTTGTTCTGCTGCCTTGGAAAGTGGGAGCATTGACTGTGGTTTCTGGAGCTCCGACCTTAAAGGATGGTGTGTAGGCTGGGAATGAGGAGGCCCTGCTGGGGTGTTCGAAGCCGACTGTGCTGAGTGCCAGCTCTACTCTGCTTGTCCATTGCGGAGAGGACCCTGCGGCTGACCACCAGGTGGCCTCGCTTCCCCACCTGCAGTCAGTCAGTGAGTCTGTCTCTGTCTCTGTCTCTGTCTCTGTCTCTGTGTCTGTCTGTCTCTCTCTCTCTCTCTCTCTCTCTCTCTCGCTTTTGTAACTTTCTTTCCCCATCCTAGTTTTTCTTTTTTGAAGTTTCTTCCTATTTTATAGTATCTGTTGTACATTTTGGATCTTGTCTTTTTTGAGACAGGGTCTCATATAGTTCAGGCTGCCCTTCAACTCATTATATAGCTAAGGCTGGCCTTGAACTTGCGGCAGTCCTCCTGCCTCAGTTTCCCGAGTGCTGGGATTGCAGGCATGCCCTACCATGCCCAGCCTTATTTACTCTTTCAGCTTTTCACACTAGGGTAACAATACATGCGTGCATCTAATAAACTTCGCTTACGATTATGGTCTATCCATCTGGGTGGAGTTGCATTCATTTACCTGCAAGTCTCCAGTTTATCCTTCTTTATGGCTGAGTAGTACTCCATTGTATAAAAGACCACATCTTTTTTTTTATCCATTTCTTGGTTGATGGGCATTTGGGTTACTACCAACATCTAGCCATTACAAACTGTGCTGCTGTAACATGGCTGCACATATATCACTGCTTTTGGTTCTTCTGGGAAGATAGCCAGAATGGTATGAATAGCCGGGGCAAATGGGACCTCCTTTCTTTGTTTTTTGAGGGATCTCCACACTGATTTCCTTGCAACAGTGTACACTCCTACTAACAGTGGAGAAAGTTTCATTTTCCTCCACAGCCCAGCCAGCATTTGATTTTGGTTGATATCTTGATAATAGCTTTTCTTTCCCATGTGAGATTGACTGTCAGTGTTGCTTTAATTTATATCTCTCAAATGTTCAACATTTTTCATATATGTATTTGCTGTTTGTATTTCTTCTTCTGAGAAGTGTGTATTCATCTCAGATGCCCATTTTTGGATTGGATCTTCAAAGTTAGGGGGTCTGGGTTTTTTTCTTTTTTTGAAGTTTTTATGTGTTCTCGATAGTAATTCTTTGTCCAAGGAACAGCTCACATTTTCCCACAATATGGGGTGTCTTTTCACCCTGTTGGCGGTTTCTCTTGCTGTGCAAAAGCTCTTTAACAAGATGAGATTCCATTTGTTCTTTATAATAGTTCCTGTGCAGTTGGTTTTATTCATAAAGTCTTTGCCTACACCAGTGTCTTCAAGAGTTACCTATTCTTCCAGCAGAATTAATGTTTCTGTTTTATTTTTTTAATTTTTTTATTTTTTATATATATATATATTAAAACATATAGTGTGTGTGTGTGTGTGTGTGTGTGTGTGTGTGTCCAGCTCAGCCCACCAGGGGGCGGGGCTGGCTGGCATGTGGTGCTGGGGGATCGAACCGCGGTCCCTGTGCATTGCCAAGCTTGTTCCAAGTAGGTGCTTTAGACCACTGAACCATCTCTCCAGCCCTTATGTTTCTGTTTTAATACTTAGGTCTTTGATGCATTTAGAATTTAGTTTAGTGCATGGTGAAAGATATGGGTCAGTTTTAATCTTTGGCGTGTGCAGAGCCAGTTTCCCTGCACCATTTATTAAAGAGGCTTTCTTCTAGTAAATGTGTCTGGCACCTTTGTCAAAGATAAGGTGGCCAAGTATGTCTGAAGTTGTTTCTGTATCTTCTAATCTGCTCCGTTGATCTTCAGGTCTTCCTCCCCACCCCATACTATGCCGTTTTTATCGCAGTAGCTTTATGGTATAATTTCAAGTAATGGATTGTGATGCTTCTTGCCTTGCCTTTGTTTTCCAGCATTGCACTGTGCCTCTTCTGTTTCCAAATGAATTTTAGGATTGTTTCTTCTAATTTTGTGGGCTATACTGTGGGGAATTTTTTTTTTTTTTTTTTTTTTTTTGTGGCCGACTTAGCCCACTCTGGGGTTGGGACTGGCACAGCAAGTGGTGCTGGGGATTGAATCGTGGTCCCTGCATGCTTGCCTAACAAGGTGCTTTAAACTACTGAGCTCTCTTGCTGTTCCCTGCTGTTGAGATTTTGCTTGAACTTGCATTAAATTTGTGTAACAGTGTTGGAAGTATGGCCATTTTTACTCTATTGTTTTGTCCTGCCCAAGAGCAAGGGATATCTTTCCATTTTCTGATATTGTGTTCAATCTTCTTTATCATAGTACTGTAACTTTAATTGTAGAGGTCTTTTATATCCTTTACTAGATTGATTCCTAGGCATTTCATTTTTTTAGAAATTCAGCAAGCTCATTGTTTATGTACAGGAATGCTATTGATCTTTGAGTGTTAACTTTGTATCTAGCTATGCTAGTTTTTTAGTGGAGTTTTTGGACTCTTATATGTAGAGTATCACATCATCTACTTCTTTTTCTATTAGTATTCCTTTTATTTCTTTCTCTATAAACTTTATTTTATTCATTTGTTTGTTTATTTGGTACAGGGTCTTGCTATGCATTTCAGACTTGTAGCGATCCTCTTGTCTCAGCCTCCCTAGCACTGAGATTACAGGTGTGCACCACCATACCCAGTTTCAGTAGCCGGCATGGGGCCAGCAGGTCCTGCGGTACCGGGGGTTGAACTAGGTCCTTGCACTTGCCAAGCAGGTGCTTAGACCACTGAGCTATCTCTCCAGCTCCCTATTTCTTTCTCTTATCCAATTACTCTGGCTAAAGTTTCCAGGACCATGTTGAATAAGAGTGGAGACACTGGACATCCTTGTCTTATTCCTGATTTTAGAGAGAAAGCTTTCAGTTTTTGTCCATTTAGTAGGAAGCTGATTGTTGGTTTGTCATAGGTAGCTTTTATCAGATTGAGATAAAGACCATTGATTCCAATTTTCAGTAGGCTTTTTTTTTTTTAAATCATGACTGGATGTTGGACTTTATCAAATGGATTTTTCTCCATCTACTTAGATGATCATATGATTTCTGTCCTTGGCTCTTTTAATATGGTATATTCCACTTATTGATATGTTGAACCATCCCAGAGTCTCTAGGATGAATCCTACTTTGTAATGATGTATTATCTTGATTCTGTTTGCCAGTATGTTATTGAGGATTTTTGCATCTATATGCATTAGGGAGATTGGCTTGTAATATATTTCTTAGTTGGATCTTTCTCTGGTTTTGGTGTCAGGGTGATGCTTGCTTCCAGGAATGAATTTGGGAATATTACTTCCCTTTCAGTTTCTATAAAGAATTTGAGATGTAGTGGTATATTAGATCATCTCTAAATTTGTAGTAGCATTCAACAGTGAATCCATCAGGGCCTAGGCTTTTCTCAATTGTTAGATTTTTAATTACACCTTCAATATTATTGACTGATACTGGATTATGGAGAATTTTTGTATCTTCATTCAGCTTTTGTAATTCACATGTGTCTAGGAATCTCCATTTCTTCTGTGTTTTCAATCTTATTCAGTACAAGTTTCAAAGTAGGTATTGATGACCTTCTGGATTTATGCAGGGTGTGCTGTGGTTTCACCCTTTTCATTCCTAATTGCATGAATTTGAGTCTTCTTTCCTTTTTTTGGATAACGTTGACTAACGGTCTGTTAATTTTCTTTAATCTTTTAAAGATCTAATTCTTCAATTATTGATTTTTTTGTATTGCTTTTTAAATCTCCACTGCATTAATTTCTGCTCTGATGTTTATGATTTCCTTCCTTGTTGAAGTTTTTGGCTTAGTCTGATCTTGAGACCTTTAACATTGATGGTTATAACTAACATGTATTGACTTATCCTTGTCATGTTGTTTCCCTGTTGCTGGCTCTCCTTTTTTTTCTCCCTGTATTTAATTGTTTACTTTGATTGGTTGATTTCTGTTGGGGTTCGTGGAATTATAGTCCTTGTTATCTCTTTCTAGAATGTCCTTCAGAACATTTTGGGGTATTGGTTGGTAGTCATAGATTTTCTTAGATGTTCTTTTTCATGAAGTATTTTATTTCTTCATCAGTTTTGCAAGATAGTTTTGTGGGGTACATCACTTTGGGTTAAAGTTTTTTTTCTTTAGAATTTGAATTACTTTACTCCAAGCTCTCCTTGACTTGAGGGTTTTTGCTGAGAAGTCAGTTGTGATTCTGATGGGCTTTTCTTTATATGTGATTTGTTTCTCGTCTCTAACAGCTTTTAAGATTTTCTTCTTGTGTTGAATTTCTGAAATCTTAACTATAGATTTTTTAAAAAATCATTCTTAATTGGGGTTCTGTATGCCTCACCTATCTCTATGCCAAATTCTTTTTCTTTACCAGGGAAGTTTTCTGCCATGACTTCCTATGAACAGTGTTTTTCTTTTTCTTTTTCTTTCTTTTTTTTTTTTTTTTATTTTTGCAGTGCTGGGGATTGAATTCAGGACCCTGCACTTGGCAGACAGGCACTTATTCTACTGAGCTATCTCCCCAGCCTAGTAAACTGGAGG